>NW_027251198.1:0-60478 GCF_044704955.1 Pristiophorus japonicus | reverse complement strand
GTGGTCAGTGATTCGATGCTGGGGATGTTAGCCTGAGCGAGAACACGGACGTTGGTGCGTCTATCCTCCCAGTGGATTTGCAGAATCTTGCGGAGGCAGCGTTGGTGGTACTGCTCCAGCGCTTTGAGGTGTCCACTGTATATAATCCACGTATCTGAGCCATATAGGAGGGCGGGTATCACTACTGCCCTGTCTCCTGGCCTAAGACCGCCCAAAGGAGAGGAAGAGCATCTGGGAGGGCGCAGAGCACCTCGAGTCTCGTCACCAAGAGCATGCAGAAATCAAACGCAGACAGCGAAAGGAGCGTGCAGCAAACCAGGCTCACCACCCACCCTTTCCTTCAACCACTGTCTGTTCCACCTGTGACAGAGACTGTAATTCCCGCATTGGACTGTACAGCCACCTGAGAACTCACTTTTAGACTGGAAGCAAGTCTTTCTCGATTTCGAGGGCTGCCGATGATGATGATATAGCAAACACTGGCCACTGGCTGTGCCACTTCTCATTCGCCGTTATGCTTGCTACGACAGACCAAATTACAAATTCAGGAAATTTTGGAGAAACTTTGCAACAGCAAGATCGATGGGTAAAACAGCAACATTTACAGCAAATGCTGCTAATCTCACCGCTGCAGGAAATTCTACACCGATAGCTCTTGACAATTAACTACAATCACACAAAATTGCTCATTAACTTATGGAATGTTGCAATGTGATAATTCAGTCCATGAATAAGTAAATCACAAAATAGTTTTTTTTTTTCGGGGGGGGGGGGGGGGGAGGAGAGAGAGAGAGAGAGAGAGAGAGAGAGAGAGAGAGAGAGAGAGAGAGAGAGAGAGAGAGGCACACATGGAGAGGGGGGGGGAGAGGGGGAGAGAGAGGCACACATGGAGAGGGGGGGGTAGAGGGGGGGGAAGAGAGAGAGAGAAGGGGGGGGAAGAGAGAGAGAGAAGGGGGGGGAAGAGAGAGAGAGAAAGGAAGGAAAGAGAGAGAGAGAAAGGAAGGAAAGAGAGAGAGAGAAAGGAAGGAAAGAGAGAGAGAGAAAGGAAGGAAAGAGAGAGAGAGAAAGGAAGAAAGAGAGAGAGAGAAAGGAAGGAAAGAGAGAGAGAGAAAGGAAGGAAAGAGAGAGAGAAAGGAAGGAAAGAGAGAGAGAAAGGAAGGAAAGTGAGAGAGAAAGGAAGAAAGAGAGAGAGAAAGGAAAGAGAGAGAGAAAGGAAGGAAAGAGAGAGCGAAATGAAGGAAAGAGAGAGAGAAAGGAAGGGAGGAAAGAGAGAAAGAAAGCGAGGGAGTGAGAAAGAAAGCGAGGGAGTGAGAAAGAAAGCGAGGGAGTGAGAAAGAAAGCGAGGGAGTGAGAAAGAAAGCGAGGGAGTGAGAAAGAAAGCGAGGGAGTGAGAAAGAAAGCGAGGGAGTGAGAAAGAAAGCGAGGGAGTGAGAAAGAAAGCGAGGGAGTGAGAAAGAAAGCGAGGGAGTGAGAAAGAAAGCGAGGGAGTGAGAAAGAAAGCGAGGGAGTGAGAAAGAAAGCGAGGGAGTGAGAAAGAAAGCGAGGGAGTGAGAAAGAAAGCGAGGGAGTGAGAAAGAAAGCGAGGGAGTGAGAAAGAAAGCGAGGGAGTGAGAAAGAAAGCGAGGGAGTGAGAAAGAAAGCGAGGGAGTGAGAAAGAAAGCGAGGGAGTGAGAAAGAAAGCGAGGGAGTGAGAAAGAAAGCGAGGGAGTGAGAAAGAAAGCGAGGGAGTGAGAAAGAAAGCGAGGGAGTGAGAAAGAAAGCGAGGGAGTGAGAAAGAAAGCGAGGGAGTGAGAAAGAAAGCGAGGGAGTGAGAAAGAAAGCGAGGGAGTGAGAAAGAAAGCGAGGGAGTGAGAAAGAAAGCGAGGGAGTGAGAAAGAAAGCGAGGGAGTGAGAAAGAAAGCGAGGGAGTGAGAAAGAAAGCGAGGGAGTGAGAAAGAAAGCGAGGGAGTGAGAAAGAAAGCGAGGGAGTGAGAAAGAAAGCGAGGGAGTGAGAAAGAAAGCGAGGGAGTGAGAAAGAAAGCGAGGGAGTGAGAAAGAAAGCGAGGGAGTGAGAAAGAAAGCGAGGGAGTGAGAAAGAAAGAGAGGGAGTGAGAAAGAAAGAGAGGGAGTGAGAAAGAAAGAGAGGGAGTGAGAAAGAAAGAGAGGGAGTGAGAAAGAAAGAGAGGGAGTGAGAAAGAAAGAGAGGGAGTGAGAAAGAAAGAGAGGGAGTGAGAAAGAAAAAGAGGGAGAAAAAGAGACAGAGGGAGAAAAAGAGAAAGAGGGAGAAAAAGAGAAAGAGGGAGAAAAAGAGAAAGAGGGAGAAAAAGAGAAAGAGGGAGAAAAAGAGAAAGAGGGAGAAAAAGAGAAAGAGGGAGAAAAAGAGAAAGAGGGAGAAAAAGAGAAAGAGGGAGAAAAAGAGAAAGAGGGAGAAAAAGAGAAAGAGGGTGAAAAAGAGAAAGAGGGAGAGAGAAAAAAGAGAGAGAGGGAGAGAGAAAAAAGAGAGAGAGGGAGAGAGAAAGAGGGAGAGAGAGACATGGAGAGGCGGGGAGGGGGAAGAGAGAGAGAGAGAAAGAAAGGAAGGAAAGAGAAAGAGAGAGAAAGAGAAAAAGAGAAAAAGAGAAAGAGAGAAAGAGAGAAAGAGAGAAAGAGAGAAAGAGAGAAAGAGAGAAGAGAGAAAAAAAAGAGAAAAAGAGAGAAAAAAAAGAGAAAAAGAGAGAAAAAGAGAGAAAAAGAGAGAAAAAGAGAGAAAAAGAGAGAAAAAGAGAGAAAAAGAGAGAAAAAGAGAGAAAAAGAGAAAAAAAGAGAGAAAGAGAAAAAGAGAAAAAGAGAGAGAAAGAGAAAAAGAGAGAAAGAGAAAAAGAGAGAAAGAGATAGAGAAAGGAAATATATACCGTATATACTCGCGTATCATGCGACTTTTGAAGACCTAAATTGTAACCTAAATTTGGAGGGTAGCATGATACGCGAGATACAAAATTTGCGGGTGTGAAGTGCTGGCCAAGATTAGGCTGTTAGGCTGTTAAGCAGACCGTATCCACGCTGAATCTCGGCAGGTATCTCCTGGGCTGGATTGCATCCTCTATTGTCACTTGTACAATATCTTTGCTGTGGTCTAGAGATCGCCACCCACAACTCCCTCTGAAGTTTGCTGCATTATTAGAGGCTTTAACAATCAAATCTCCATCTATCTCAGCCCATGCTTCTTTTACCCGCAAACACAGTAGAGGCAAATCCGGAGCCTTCATATTCCCTCCCTTCGTAAATGATTTCTCTCCTTCCATCATCCAGTCATTCCATTTCTTTCTTATATTGTCTTTAAATGGCTTATTAATGGATACGTCAAGTGGCTGAACGACGCTAGTCAAGCCAGCTGGAATGATTGCTATATCGGTGTTCGATTCGCGAACAGCTTTCACAACAGAATCCACTCGATGTTTCATGATTCGGTTGTTAAGGTCTGTATTCGATCGTTGTTATGTGTTAGGGTACTTGTTACGTGTTGGGTACTTGTTAAACTTGTTTGAAAGCCTAGCCTAGTGGCATCTGGTATCTCAAAAAAGTGACTCGCATGATACATGAGATATATGATAAAATCATGTTTTGGGGACGAAAATTTAGGGGTCGCATGATACGTGAGATCGTAGGATACGCGAGTATATACGGTATATATGTTGGGTAAGGGGGAGCTAAGATAATGAAACACAGAACTTAGAATGTATTGTCCATTGTTGACAACAGTTACCTGAAGCTTGTGATGTGCTAATTTGGTTTACTTTTCTTGATTCTGACCAACATTCATAGTGCACTAACATAACAGCAACAACAGCATGTTTAAAAGCCTAATAAGTAATTTCACCAATTGATTTCTGGGATTAGCCAATATCCAATTTCTGAATATTTCATAATCAATGCTGCCTTAAGTTGTTATTTCCCTTTAAAACAAAAGCACAAGTTATTTACAATGCTAAAGAGAATTTAGAATGAATGGAGAAAGTGTCCTGCCTAGCTGCAGAGAATGTTACTTGTTTATAGCTAGAACTAGAGTTTGATTTCCCAGTCAATTTGGGGCAAGTGCTATCATTTTCAAAATAGCTAATGAGGGTGGGAAGAGGAACAAAAAAAATTACACTGTAGCTGTTCTATTTCTTATCTGGGTTTCAGAACATGCCTTTGATTTTGTAATGGGTATTTGACATATCCAATTGTAATTTATGAAATTGTTCACATCTTGTAATCCTGATCATGAATAAAATCAATCAATCAACCGTGTTGGGGTCAGCGTGGAAAAGTGAGCTCAAAAATGAATTTTAGTTTCCAAGTTATTTTTAATATAGGTTAATAGATATCTCCAAAGCTGCAAAAGCTATGGGGTACAATAGCACAGTGGTTATGTTACTGAACTAGCAATCCAGAGGCCTGGACTAACATTCCAGAGACACAAGTTCAAATCCTGCCACGGGCAGCTGGGGAATTTAAATTCAGTTAATTAAATAAATCTGGTGATCATGATTGTCATTAAAAACCCATGTGCCATCCTATGTGATTCCAGACCCACAGCAATGTGGTTGACTCTGAAATATCCTTGTAAGCCACTCAGTTGTACCAAACTGCTACGACAAAGTACAAGAAGAATAAAACTGGATGGACCACCGGGTATAGACTTAGGAATCGGATTCAAACACGAAAAGCACACCCAGCCCAGCTGACCTTGCGAAGTCCTATCTGGGGACTTGTGCCAAAATTGGGAGAGCTATCAATCATCAGCAAAGTGATGGAAGGGGTCGTCAACAGTGCTATTAAGTGGCACCTGCTCACTTATTTCAGTTTGGATTCCGCCAGGACCATTCAGCATTAAACCTCATTACAGCCTTTGTCCAAACATGAACAAAAGAGCTGAATTCCAGAGGTAAGGTGAGAGTGACTGCCATTGACATCAAGGCAGCATTTGGCCAAGTGTGGCATCAAGGAACCCTAGTCAAATTGGTCAATGGGAATCAGGGGGACACCTCCATCATAGAGTCAGAAGTGGGGATGATTGCAGTGTTCAGTTCTATTTGCAATTCCTCAGATAATGAAGCAGTCCATATCCACATGCAGCAAGACCAGGCTTAGGCTGATAAGTGGCAAGTAACATTCACATCATACAAGTGCCAGGCAATGACCATCTCCAACAAGAGAGTGTCTGACCATCTCCAACAAGAGAGTGTCTAACCATCTCCCCAAGACATTCAATGGCATTACCATTGTCAAATCTCCCACCATCAACATCCTGGAGAAACTTAACTGGACCAGCCATATAAATACCATGACTACAACAGCAGGTCAGAGGCTAGGTATTCTGCGGCAAGTAAATCACCTCCTGACTCCCCACTATTCCACTATTTACAAGGCATGAGTCAGGAGTATAATGGAATACTCTCCACTTGCCTGGATGAGTGTAGCTCCAACAACACTCAAGAAGCTCAACACCATCCAGGACAACAGTCAAGAAGTTTAACACCATCCAGACAAAACAGCCTACTTGCTTGACACCACATCCAACACCTTAAATATGCACTCCCTCCACCACCGGTGCAGCGTGACTGCTACCATCTACAAGATGCTCTGCAGCAACTCACCAAGGCTTCTTTGACAGCACCTCCCAAACCCATGACCTCTACCACCTAGAAGGACAAGGGCAGCAGGTTGATGGGAACACCGCCGCCTCTCCAAGTCACACACCATCCTGACTTGGAAATATATCACCATTCCTTCATCGCCGCTGGGTGAAAATCCTGGAACTCCCTACCCAACAGCACTGGGGCAGTACCTTCACCACAGGGACTGCAGCAGTTCAAGGAGGCGACTCACCACCACCTGCTCAAAGACAATTAGGGATGGGCAATAAATGTTGGCCTTGCCAGCGACACCCACATCCCATGAATTTTTTTTAAAATTAAATCGAAAGGTAAATGCCATCAAATCCCAAAATACAATGTTCAATTTATGTTTCATTGAATCTCTGCTTTGTAAATCACATACAGATATGCTATTTATTACAAAGTCACATGCATACCAATTCACTAACTATTAGTTTCTGAAGTGGAGTTATGCTTGGAAGTGTATTAGATTGAGCGACAGGGTTGAAATTACCACTCTTTTCCTATACTAGATTATCGGGGAATTGAATGACTGGTAATATATTACATGAAATTCCAAAGGGAGAAAAAAAATCAAGTCCATATAGTGGCACGCCAGGTTGTACAAATCCATAATCCTAAACCTTAATATCTAAAGACAAAAACTGAAATTTACACACCAACAGTCCTTTTCCAGTACCAAATTAAGTGAAGTCAGCAAAGTTCATACACTTTGTGTCAAGGTACATCACAGGTATTTGAAGTGCCATACATTTTACATATTATTGATTTTTGACACGATTGTCTTCCTCAGTTAAGCAAAGATGGTGGGTCGAGGCTCACTGGGTGTGGCAAGGTTTGGACAGTATGCATTTCCCGGAGGTATTCGAGTGCAGTAGAGAATGGAGGCTTTCCTAGCATTCATTGAATCAAACATCTGACCAGGCAAATCAGGCTTTCAGAAAGGAGGCCCACATCTCCAGGTGCTTGCCCAGCTCCTTGTGCAAGTTGGATCTTGGAGGGATTTGTAATGGAGGATGAGGATTTGACATCAATGTGCTGGAGGATGAGAAGCCAGTCAAGGTCAGCAAGGACTGGGAGCTTTCCCTTGTCAATGATAGAATACAAAGACTGAAACTGAAATATGCATAGATGAAAATACATATCTGTGACTTTAAAGCTACTAACTCATTAAGTTCAACCCCACTTAGAACAAAATGAATGAATGTACTTTTAACAAAATGTGATGGCTAAGATTCAAGTTCAAAATTATAGAATGCTGACCTTGCAGAGCCTTTATGCCTCATCTTGGTCATATTTGCATAACAGAATTAAACGTGTCAGAATAAACCCCATCATAGCACACAAGATGTGGCTAATTGTCTACCAACTCTCCTCCTGTTTTGGCATCAATTCAAAAAAAGATTAAACACACCTGCATTACATCCCTCCACCACCTACATGAAAATGTTGACTCATGTGATGCCATTGTGCTGGAGGTCCTTGGCTTGCTAGAACCAGTTTCTTAAAAAAGCAGCCAAATTACCAATCCAAAAGCAGTCGGATACTTTCACAATGTAACGCTTAGTCCGTGATTTCAGTCAAAGGAACTGCTGGCACATTAACTTGTCAAGCTGAAATTAACTGTACTTTTTGGAAAGGTTAAAGCTAATAGAAAATCAACCCAACCAAGGAATCCAGGAACTACCTCTCCTGATTGCAAGAGATGCTTAAAATAATGCTTGGCACATCTTCAAACAAATGAACTTGTCTAATTAGGTTCCTACTGCCATAGTTTAAAATAAACTATTTCTTAATTGGGTTTCAACAAACTGATTTTCTAGGTTTTATGTAAGATTTAACCTCAAAATGAGAGTAGATATATTTATTGGGCCAGTGCAGATTAAAATTATAATTCATTCAAAAAACTGAAAAACAAATAATTGATTTTGTACTTAACCAACCATTATGGAAATGGGTAAATGGGTACAATGCAGAGTTGTTCAGTTTTTGTTCTACAGAAGCTCAGTGATATGGTTCCAATAGCACATTTCAAATTATATTACAATTTGTATTTCTGTAATGTTCATGTAAAGACAACATCTCAGAGCACTTAACAAGGCAGAAAAAGATTGACATCAATCAGTGAAAAAAGGAAGTAATAGAATTGGACTCCGGGTAAAGACCAAAGGTATTGAGAAGGAGGGGGGATGTAGCCAGACAAATGATGGAAGAGAATTTCAGAATAGAGCTGCAACAACTGAAAGAACTACCCAATGGTGGAATGGAAAAATCTGGGAGCGAGCAGCAATCCAATTATCAATTACATAGAAATTACAACATACAAACAGGCTGTTCAACCCTAACAATCCATGTTGCAAACACACCACACAAACAGTAGTCCTAAATCCCATGTGCCTGCCCCGTGCCTTTATCTCCTTTCCTTCAATCACCTATCTAACCTTGATGTTGACATGATCCCAGATTTTGTGGGGTCTGTGACAGCTAAGCCCTCGGAATGGCCCCACAAGTTCTGGGTTTCCTCATGCGCGAAAACCCAGTACTTGCGATCTGTCAAGTTTCTCCGATAGATCGTCCGTATGTGCCCCCAAAAATATCGCTGGCGCAGAGCTGGACTATTTGCCCAATGAATGCCCATGAAACCCTTACGCCTGGCAAAAGCAGGCTTAAAATAAATGTTAAATTAACATTTTTTTTTAAACGATTAAAACATATAAAAACATTTAAAATTAGTTCATGTAAATTTTGGGCCCGATTAAAATGTTTATTATTTTTGAAAACAATTAATTTTTATTTTAAATGAATTATCAAAGGAACTTTTAATTAATTTTGAACATGGGGATATTTATTTTTTATTAAAATTGTGTTTTGTTTGGGGATTTCTCATAAGCTTAGGGGGAATTCCGTTCGTAAATCGAATGCCCATAAGCTTATAACGAATCCCCCTTTCTATTTGGTTCGCCTGGCTCACGTGATCCCAAGAACGTTTCCAAACCGCCTGCGTCCTGGAATCCGTGGGCCTTTACACAGGCGTACGCCTGGAGGCCCAGGACTCGAAGACTCCAAAGCCACCAGGTACTTTCCAGGTTTTTTTTTCGGGTCAGAGGCATACTCCGGTGGTACGCCTCTGACCTCAAATTTTGGCCCATAGTCTCTGCTTCATCACTAACTGCATTTCACAGCCTCACAACCTGAAATAGTTCTTCTGCTTTCTGTCCTAAATCTTTTATATTTCATTTGATAGCTATGTCCACTTTTTCTAGGCCCCCCAATGACTGGCAAAAATCTGTTTCTATCTACTCTGCCCCATTGCTTCCTGATTTTAAATTCCTCTCGCAAATCACCCTTTAATCTCATCGGTACTAATAACTCTCCAAATCTTTCTTCGTATTTGCATTTCCTCATATCAGGCAGCATCCTGGTAAACCTGTGCTGTACCCGCACTAGTGCCTCAACATCCTTCCGATAGTGTAGAGCCCAAACTGCACACATTACTCCAAGTTTTATTAAGATTCACCATTACATTTTTATTTTTATATGTTATACATCTTACCATAAACAGAATACAGGGTATTCCATTAGCTTTGTTATGGCCTTATTCACTTGAGGTGCTATTATTAATATCATCTGAACCTACACTCCGAAATCCTTCTGCTCTTCCACATCACCCAACTTTTCTCCATTCAAATTATAATTATACAAGAACATAAGAACATAAGAAATAGGAACAGGAGTAGGCCATACGGCCCCTCGAGCCTGCTCCACCATTTAATACGATCATGGCTGATCCGATCATGGACTCAGGTCCACTTGCCTGCCCGCTCTCCATAACCCCGTATTCCTTTTTCGTTTAAGAAACTGTCTATTTCTGTCTTAAATTTATTCAATGTCCCAGCTTCCACAACTCTCTGAGGCAACGAATTCCACAGATCCACAACCCTCAGAGAAGAAATTTCTCCTCATCTCAGTTTCAAATGGGTGGCCCTTTATTTTAAGATTATGCCCTCTAGTTCAAGTCTCCCCTATCAGTGGAAACATCCTCTCTGCATCCACCTTGTCAAGCCCCCTCATAATCTTATACGTTTCGATAAGATCACCTCTCATTCTTCTGAATTCCAATGAGTAGAGGCCCAACCTACTCAACCTTTCCTCGTAATCATCTCTGGAATCAACCTTGTGACCCTTCTCTGAACTGCCTCCAAAGCAAGTATATCCTTTCGTAAATATGGAAACAAAAACTGCATGCAGTATTCCAGGTGTGGCCTCACCAATACCCTGTATAACTGTAGCAAGACTTCCCTGCTTTTATACTCCATCCCCTTTGCAATAAAGGCCAAGATTCCATTGGCCTTCCTAATCACTTGCTGTACCTGCATACTATCCTTTTGTGTTTAATGCACAAGTACCCCCAGGTCCCGATGTACTGCAGCACTTTGAAATCTTTCTCCATTTAAATAAAAACTTGCTCTTTGATTTTTTTTCTGCCAAAGTGCATGACCTCACACTTTCCAACATTTTACTTCATCTGCCAAATTTTTGTCCACTCACTTAGCCTGTATGTCTTTTTGCAGATTTTTTGTGTCCTCCTCATACATTGCTTTTCCTCCCATCTTTGTATCGTCGGCAAACCTGGCTATGTTACAATCGGTCCCTTCCTCCAAGTCGTTAATATAGATTGTAAATAGTTGGGGTCCCAGCACTGATTCCTGCGTCACCCCACTGGTTACTGATTGCCAACCCGAGAATGAACCATTTATCCCTAATCTCTGTTTTCTGTTCATTAGCCAATCCTCTATCCATGCTAATATATTACCCCAATCCTGTGAACTTTTATCTTGTGCAGTAACTTTTTATGTGGCACTTTGTCAAATGCCTTCTGGAAGACCAAATACACCATATCCACTGGTTCCCCCTTATCCACCTTGCTCGTTACATCTTCAAAGAATTCTAGCAAATTTGTCAAACATGATTTCCCTTTCATAATACGATGCTGACTCTGCTTGATTGAATTATGTTTTTCCAAATGTCCTACTACTGCTTCCTTAATAATGGACTCCAGCATTTTCCCAACAACAGATATTTAGCTAACTGGTCTATAGTTTCCTGTTTTCTTTTTTAAATAGGGGCATTACATTTTCAGTTTTCCAATCTGCTGGGACCTCCCCAGACTCCAGGGAATTTTGGTAGTTACAACCAATGCATCCACTATCTCTGCAGCCACTTCTTTTAAGACCCTAAGATGTAAGCCATCAGGTCCAGGGGACTTGTCCGCCTTTAGTCTCATTATTTTACCGAGTATACTACTTCTTTCGTGATAGTGATTGTATTAAGTTCCTCCCTCCCTATAGCTCCTTGATTATCCACTGTTGGGATGTTTTTAGTGTCTTCAACCATGAAGACCGATACAAAATATTTGTTCAAAGTCTCTGCCAGTTCCCTGTTCCCCGTTATTAATTCCCTAGTCTCATCCTCCACGGGACCAATATTTATTTTAGCCACTCTTTTCCTTTTTATGTACCTGTAGAAACTCTTACTATGTTATTATATTTCATGCTAGTTTACTTTCATAATCTATCTTGCCACTTTATTATTTTTTGTAGTCATTCTTTGCCAGCTTTTAAAAGTTTCCCAATCCTCTGGCCTCCCACTAGTTTTGGCCACATTGTATACCCTTGTTTTCAAATTGATACCATCCTTTATTTCCTTAGTTAGCCACAGATGGTTATTCCTTCTCTTAGTCTTTCTTTCTCATTGGTATATAATTTTGTTGAGTTATGAAATATCTCCTTTAATGTCTGCCATTGCTCATCAAGCATCTCACATTTTAATCTATTTTTCCAGTCCACTTTAACCAACTCTGCCCTTACACCTTTATAGTCTCCTTTATTTAAGCTTAGGACACTGGTTTGAGATCCAACTTTCTCACCTTCCAACTGAATTTGAAATTCAACCATGTTATGGTCACTCATTCCTAGAGGATCCTTTATTGGATTGTTTATTAATCCTGTCCCAATACACAGTACCAGATCTAAGATAGCCTGCTCCCTGGTTGGTTCCGCAACGTACTGTTCAAGGAAACTATCCCGGATACACGCTATGAACTCTTCCTCAAGGCTGCCCTGGCCAATTTGCTTTGTTCAATCAATATGAAGTTTAAAATCACCCATGATTACTGCCATTCCTTTTTTAGAAGCCTTCAATTATTTCTTGAGTTATACTCCATCCAAGAGTGTAGCTACTGTCAGGGGGCCTTTAGACTACATCCACCAGTGACTTTTTCCCCCTTATTATTCCTTATCTCCACCCAAACTGATTTAACATCTTGATCTTCAAAGCCAATATCGTTTCTCACTAGCACACTGATCTCACCCTTTATTAATTTCCCCAGTTTGTATTACTAAATTCAACTCTCTTAAGCCCACAAGAAAGTCAGAGGCCCAGTTTGCTACGAGTCCAGAGTATTAGCCACCAGAAGAGAACTTAATTTAATAATGTAAACTCAGGTAACTAGCTCACGGGAGCTGCTTTTCCATAATTCAAACGGAACAGCTCCAGTATAAAATATGAAGCAGAAAATGCTGGCAATGCACTTCAGATAGGTCAGTATCTATAAAGAGACAGGCAAATGTCTCGGGTGAAAGACTGTGTTTGTATGAGTAGCAATTTCAATCCAATAAACCTGAAGTATCGGAAACTCAAAATTAAGTTCTCCAACAGCTGAAAAGAGAAAACAGACTAAACGCGAACGGTATTACTGTGCAATTTCAGGTTTTATTTCACATTCCCACCATTCCATGTTTCTTTCTAATGGTGTGTAGACTGGATTCGGTTGACAAATTCTACTGGTGTCAATTCAGGTTGCTTGCAGCTAGAGTCAACATATTCTCCAACAAAGAAGAAAAGGGAGAAAAAAAGGGATTTGGTCGACATTCATGAATACTCTACCAAACTGTTTAGTCTGAATTTGCTATATACAAGGAGAAAACACACGGAGATCTCGTTTTTAAAGCGTCTTTGCGTTCCATAATTTCCTACGATTACAATGCATCACTCACAGTGTGTGTCCGCACACATTCACCATCAGTTTGAGCGAGGGGTTGCGGTATTTCGTGGTTTTGCACCGAGGACAGCCCTGGTCATCATCCATCCTGCCAGGTCCCTTGGAAACAGCGCAGCAACCAGACGGCTCCGACTGCAACACTCAGCATTTCACAAACAGTCCGCCGACCATGAGCTGGCGGACGACAAATGCGCGGGCACCAATGAGGCGCGAGCCGGGCGGCAGTGGGAAATGGAACTTGGCCCGGATGGATAGTTGTAAGTCTGGGATCCCCGCAAACTACCAGGCGCTGAGTCATATCACCATATACTCATTTCCTCCTGGAAAAAAAATGCCGAAATATTTTTGTATTTATTCATTCCTCCAATTCAATTTAAATCTCCGGGTCTGTAGTCATTATTTCGTGTGTGTGTTTGTTTTAACTTAATGGCCGTCAGCTGAACAAATACTAACAAATATCTTATTGAATGCATCCTTGTTTGTGCATAAAGAAAAGGTTTGTCCTGCACTGAGGTTTTTTGAATATTTAATTAAACCAATTCAAATCTACTTTCTAACATTTGCACATATCCTGCAGCTGTCCAATTTATAATCAATTTTTATGAAAACATCGAGGGTATTCAGAGGTTAGATTTGAACAAAGGTTGATTTGAACCACATTTTTACATTGGGAGACCTTTGTACTTTTGTGTTGGATTATTTTTTCCACTCCATAACAGGGTGGTTTCTGCAAGATTTGCATATGTTGTGTGTACATGTGTACATATAATTACAAATTTGCATGAACACACTTCTGTCCACAAACCTTACTTCCTGTGTTATGATTTATATCAGTATTATGCATTGAAACTGCCTGCCAACATTAAAAATAAAAATCTACGTTCACATTTTGCCCAGTCAAAGTTTGTTGATGAAACAACTGAATCACTTAAAATAATCTTTTGATAAAATCTTTGCCATTCTTTTCTTGGCAACTGAAACTTCTAATCATCAAATTGTACAGCAGAGAAGGGGGCCATTCGGCTCATCATGTCTGTGCCAGCTCTTTGAAAGAGTTATCCAATTTATCCCACTCCCACCGCTCTTACCCCGTAGTCCTGCAATTTTTTCCTATTCAAGTATCTATCAAATTCCATTTTGAAAGTTACTATTGAATCTACTTTCCCCACCTTTTCAGCCAATGCATTCCAATCAGAACAACTAGTTGCATAAAACAAATTATCATCTCTCCTCTTAAATCTGTGTTCTTTGGTTACTGACCCTCTTACTAGTGGAAACAGTTTCTCCTTACTCTGTCAAAACATTTTATAATTTTGAACACCTCTATTAAATCTCCCCATAACATTCTCTGCTCTAAGGAGAACAATCCCAGCTGCTCTCGAGCCCATCCAAAACTCTACTGCCTGTGTTCTAATTTGCAACAAGTCCTGTTGACTCATTACCCTTGTGCTCACTGAACTACATTGGCAATGCCTTAATTTTAAAATTCTCAACCTTGTTTTCAAATCCCTCCATGGCCCCGCCCTTCCCTATCGATGCAACCTCCACCAGCCCGACAACCCTCATCAATCTCTGCATTTCAACCAAATCTGACCTTTTGCATATCTCCAATTTTCATCACTCCACCAATGCCAATCATGCCTTCAGCTGCCTAGGCCTTAAGCTTTAGAAGTCCCTTTCTAAACCTCTCCACCTCTGTACCTCTCTTCCTTTAAGATGCTTCTTAAAATGCACTTTGACCAAGCTTTTGGACACCAGTTTTTCCTTATATGGCTTGGTGTCATATTTTGTTTGATAGCACTCCTGTGAAGTGTCTTGGGTTTTACTATATTAAAACAACAACAATTTGTATTATGAGATTTAAAAAATTTGACACCGAGCCGTGTAAGTAGAAATTAGCGCAGATGATCAAAAGCTTGGTCAAAGAAATATGTTTTAAGGAGTGTCTTGAAGGAGAAAAGAGAGGTAGAGAGGTGGAGAGGTTAAGGCACAAAATTCCAGAGCTTGGGGTATAGACAACAGAAGGAACGGCCACCAATGGTTGAGTGATTATAATCAGGGATGCTCAAGAGGGCAGAATTAGAGTAGCGCAGACATCGCGGGGGGTTGTGGGGCTGGAGGAGATTACAGAGATAAGGAGGGACGAGGCCATGGAGGGATTTGAAAATAAGGATAAGAATTTTGAAATCGAGGCGTAGCTTAACCAGGAGCCAATGTAGGTCAGCGAGCACTGGGGTGATGGGTGAGCGGAACTTGGTGCAAGTTAGGACATGGGCAGCCAAGTTTTGAATCACCTCTAGTTTACGTAGAATGCTATATAAATGCAAGTTGTTGTTCTCTAGTCACTCCACATAACTGAAGTCCCTCATCCCTGGAACCATTCTAGTAAATCACCTCAGCACCCTCCAAGCTTTGACATCCTAATGTCCAAAATAAAGTCTAAACATAAAATATCAAAAAGTTATATATTTTACAAAAATATGATTATTCAAAAACTTGTCTTTTGTGTCCCTTAATGCCTTCCTTAAAGTTTTTACTTGAAGGCCTCAGCTTCACCCAAAAGCTAGACTTGGACTTGATATTTTTGCTCAGAGCAGAGTTAGCTAAAAGCAGGCCCAGCAGTGAGCATCTGCAATATGTACCGTTTCCTAGGATGCTTCAGTAGCATTTAGCTCGCCACATTATTTTAATTCATTTTTTTACGGGATGTAGGCATCGCTGGCAAGACCAGCATTTATTGCCCATCCCTAATTGCCCTTGAGAAGGTGGTGGTGAGTTGGCTTCTTGAACCGTTGCAGTCCGAGAGGTGAAGGTACTCACACAGTGATTATACTTCTTTGTAGCTATTTGGTGCAACTGAATGGCTTGCTAGGACATTTCAGAGGCAGTTAAGAGTCAACCATATTGCTTTGGGTCTGGAGTCACATATAGGACATCAGGGCGGAACGGTTGACCACTCCATCCATCTCCAACGCCTCTCCACCGTCGTTCAGCTGGATGGGACTGTGCTCACCTAGTTCCATTCTTATCTATCTAATCGTAGCCAGAGAATCACCTCCAATGGCTTCTCTTCCCGCTCCCGCATATAATGTCCCCCAAGGATCTATCTTTCATCCCCTCCTATTTCTCATCTACATGCTGCCCCTTGGCGACATCATCCAGAAACACAGCGTCAGTTTCCACAGGTACAGTGATGACACCCAGCTCTACCTCACCACCACTTCTCTTGATCCTTGAACAGTCTCTAAATTGTCAGACTGCTTCGCCGACATCCAGTTATGGAAGAGTAGAAACTTTCTCCAACTAAATATTGGGAAGACCGAAGCCATTGTTTTCAGTCTTCACCACAAACTCCGTTTCCTAGTCACTGACCCTATCCCTCTCCCTAACATATGTCTGAGGCTAACAGTTAATTATGTAGGTAATGGAATACCTATATAAAATAATGGCCAGAATCATGGAATTCAATTTCAAAAAGATCAGTATTAATCTCAGAATGCCATTTAATAAAAATGGAATTTGACTTATTCAGTATCTGTAAATCAGTGGCATAAATCAAGACATAAGTGCAATGTCCCAGTTCAGAATATTATGATCATTTTTCCACAGGAAGGGTTTGGGTTACTTTAAAATGTATTGTATTATGCAAATCAAAACATGAAGTTGAGAAAATAGGTAATTCATTCATCATTCATAGGCAGTCCCTCAAAATCGAAAAAGACTTGCTTCCACTCTAAAAGTAAGTTCTTAGGTGACTGATCAGTCCAAAACAGGAATTACAGTCTTCTTCATAGAGTGTAAAAAGCCATTTGTTAGACCATCTCAGCAATTGGAAAACAAACCATATCCACTGTAATGTATTTAACCCTGTGTAACCTGCATGACACCTGACCACCAGAGGGTCCACCTGTTGGAGTCCCAAGGGATCCCAGCATCCCTTAGGAGCACAGAATATAAGCAGGCCACCCACGAGGTACCTGCACTCTGGGGTCTTATTAAAGGAGCTGAGGTCACATTTGTTCATTGTACACAGCATTTAGTTTCATCCTTTATTATGAATGTACCAATTGGCAACGAGGTAACGAACAACTGCGCGAAAATGTAAAGAACAGTCGGTATCCTGGAGAAGTTCTCAGAAGGGGACGATTGAAAGGTCTTCGTGGAGAGATTCCGAATCTAAGTAAAGCCATAATGATAGCCCAGGCATTTATGTCCACTAGCGACAACAACAAACAGATTTCGCAGAGTAAAGAAGTTTCAGCCAGTACTGTGCATAAAGTAACGTTGGTCTCGAGCAGAAATGTACATGGCAGAATGTACACGCCGGCTGCTGTGGCCCGACCTTAATTGACCCAGGATCCGTCATCAATCGTTAATGCGAGGCAGTTAACACCTTGTTGGCGTTGCGGAGGTGATCATTGGCCCCATCAATGCCACTTTAAGCACTATGTGTGCAATGGTTGTAGAACAATGGGACACCTCCAACGAATGTGCAGCAAAGCTGCAAACCCTGCAAACCACCACGTTGAAGAGAAAAATCGATCCACTGTGGATCAGGCTGAATTGGAGACTTGTACGGAGGAGGCAGAAGTGTACGGCGTACGCACATTCACTACGAAATGTCTACCAATAATGTTGAAAGTTAAACTGAACGGTATTCCAGTATCTATGGAACTGGACAGGGGGGCAAGTCAGTCCATAATAAGTAAAAAGGCCTTCGACAGGCTGTGGGGCAAAAAGGCACACAGGCCCAAGCTCAGCCCCATTCACACCAAACTAAGGACTTACACCAAGGAACTAATCCCTGTAATTGGCAGTGCTGAAGTCAAAGTCCCCTATGACGGAGCAGTACACGAACTCCCGCTGTGGATTGTGCCAGGGGATGGCCCCACGTTGTTTGGCAGAAGCTGGCTGGGAAAAATCCGCTGGAACTGGGATGACATCTGAGCGCTTTCGTCCGTTGACGAGGCCTCATGTACCCAGATTCTGAGCAAGTTCCCATCATTGTTCGAGCCAAGGCATTGGAAGCTTCCAGAGGGTGCAGATCCATTTGGTTCCCGGTACCCGACCCATCCACCACAAGGCATAGGCGGTACCATACATGATGCGTGAAAAAGTGGAAATTGAGCTGGACAGGTTGTAACGTGAAGGCATCATTGCGCCGGTGAAATTCAACGACTGGGCCAGTCCGATTGTCCCGGTACTTAAGATGGATGGCACAGTTAGAATTTGCAGGGACTATAAAATAACAATTATCCATTTTTCGCTGCAGTACCCGCTACCCAAGGCAGACGACCTATTCGTGACCCTGGCTGGAGGGAAAGCATTCACCAAGCTGGACCTGACCTCGGCCTACATGACGCTGGAGCTGGAGGAGTCTTCGAAAGGCCTCACCTGCATCAACACACACAAAGGTCTGTTTATCTACAACCAGTGCCCGTTTGGGATTCGGTTGGCCACGGCAATCTTCCAGCGGAAACATGGAGAGCCTGCTAAAGTTGGTTCCTTGCACAGTGGTTTTCCAGGACGACATATTGGTTACAGGTCGGGACACCATGGAGCACTTGAAGAATCTGGAAGAGGTTCTTAGTCGGTTGGATCACGTGGGACTCAGGTTGAAACGCTCGAAGTGTGTTTTCCTAGCACAGGACGTTGAGTTCTTGGGAAGAAGAATTGCAGCGGACGGCATCAGACGCACCTACACCAAGACGGAGGCCATCAAGAACGCGCCGCGACCACAGAACGTGACGGAACTGCGGTCATTCCTGGGACTCCTTAACTATTTAGGTAATTTCCTACCTGGGTTAAGCACCCTGCTTGAACCCTACATGCGCTACTGCGCAAGAGAGATGACTAGATATGGGGGAATTCACAAGAGGCTGCCTTTAAGAAAGCCAGAAATCTGTTGTGTTCAAACAAGCTGCTTGTTCTGTATAACCCTTGTAAACGATTAGTGTTAGCTTGCGATGCGTCGTCATATGGGGTCGGGTGTGTGTTACAACAGGCTAATGAATCGGGGATTTTGCAACCAGTCGCTTATGCATCCAGGAGTTTGTCCAAGGCTGAAAGGGCCTACAACTTGATTGATAAAGAGGCTTTGCCGTGCATCTACAGGATGAAAAAAATGTACCAGTACTTATTTGGCCGCAAGTTTGAGCTTGAAACTGACCACAAGTCGCTCATATCACTGTTCTCTGAGAGCAAAGGCATTAATACCAATGCTTCTGCCCGCATCCAAAGATGGGCGCTCATGCTGTCTGCATACAACTATGTAATCCGCCACAGACCGGGCACAGAGAACTGCGCAGATGCTCTCACTCGGCTGCCATTGCCCACCACCGGGGTGGAAATGGCACAGCCAGCGGACTTGTTCATGGTCATGGAGGCATTCGAGAACGAGAATTACTCCATTACGGCCTGCAAGATAACGACCTGGACTAGCCAGGAACCTTTCCTGTCTTTGGTAAAAAACTGTGCTTCCATGGGAGCTAGTCCGGTGTCCCAGTGGTGATGCAGGAGGCGATTAAGCCTTTCCACAGACTCAAAGACGAGTTGTCCCTGCAGGTGGACTGTCTATTGTGAGGCAATCACATGGTCTTGCCTCAGAGATACGTTCATATGTGAACTGCACAGCACCCACCCAGGCATCGTAATTATGAAATCCATAGCCGATCCCATGTGTGGTGGCCCGGCATCGACTCAGATTTAGAGTCATGCGTGCGCCAGTGCAACACTTGCTCTCAGCTGAGCAATGCACCCAGAGAGGCACCGCTAAGTTTGTGGTCATGGCCCTCCAAGCCGTGGTCGAGGATCCACGTAGACTATGCAGGCCCATTGCTAGGCAAAATGTTTTTGGTTGCCATGGACGCTTACTCAAAATAGATTGAATGTGCAATGATGTCAGTAAGCATGTCCACGGCCACTATTGAAAACCTACGAACCATGTTTGCCATGCACGACTTGCCCGCTTTCCTAGTCAGTGACAATGGGCCGTGCTTTACCAGTGCTGAATTCAAGGAATTCATGACCCACAATGGGATCAAACACATCACATCTGCTCCGTTCAAGCCCGCATCCAACAGCCTGGCAGAGCGGGCAGTTCAGACCATCAAGCAAAGCTTGAAGTGTGTGTCAGAAGGCTCCCTACAGACCCGGCTGTCCCGAGCGCTGCTCAGCTACCACACCAGACCCTACTCACTCACTGGGGTTCCCCCAGCCGAGCTGCTTATGAAAAGGATGCTCAAAACAAGGCTCTCTCTTGTCCACCCTGATCTCCCTGATCACGTAGAGGGCAAGCGGCATCAACAAAGTGTGTACCATGACCGCGCAAATTTGTCACGCAATATTGAGGTCAATGATCCTGTGTTTGTACTCAATTATGCACATGGTCCCAAATGGCTCACTGGCATGGTCACAGCCAAAGACGGGAGTAGGGTGTTTCAGGTCAAATTGGCCAATGGACAAACACACAGAAAACATTTGGACCAAATTAAATTGCGGTTCACCAATAGCCACGAACAACCCGAAGAGGACACCATCAACTTTGACCCTCCAACACACACACAAGTGGCAACTGACATCATGGTTGACCACGAAACCGAACTCAGCATCCCCAGCAGCCCAGCAAGGCCGGCTGCCCAACAGCCCAGTGAAGAACTAACCAACTCATCCACACCTGCATTTTTACCGAGACGATCGACAAGGGAGCGTAAAGCCCCAGATCATCTCACCTTGTAAATAAATGTACTGTTGACTTCATGGGGGAGTGATGTAATGTATTTAACCCCGTGTAACCTGCATGACACCTGACCACCAGAGCGCCCACCTGTTGGAGTCCCAAGGATCTCAGCATCCCTTGGGAGCACAGTATATAAGCAGGCCACCCACAAGGTACCTGCACTCTGGAGTCTTATTAAAGGAGCTAAGGTCACACTTGCTCATTGTACACAGTACTCAGTTTCATCCTTTATTATGAGTGTACCACCCACTGTGTTGGAAAGTCTTCAATCCTATTGGTTGTGAACAAGGGAAGTTTTCATTTGAAAGAGAATGCTACAGGACAGTCAGGCAGTAAAAGGCAGTGACAAGGATGGAATGCAAGAAAGAAGAATTGGAAAATTAGTTTAAGTTAAGCAAAACATACTGTGTTCATTATTTTTGTATTATTACTCAAAGACAAGTTGTACCAGTTGAATTAAGTGAATCTGATCATAACCATATGTTCATTTACTGTGAAATAAAGCAGCTTAATGGTTAACATTAAGCCTTGTATCACCAATTATTTGCTCAATCCAACTACAGATAGGTTGAGGATGTACATATTTGGGAAAGACACGATTATTTGGTCCCGGTCACAAATTACACCCTTGGGTTATGCTATTGTGTGAGTAAATATAGAGCAGTGTGAGTCAACTCCCAAAAAAGTAAGACACTCAGACCAGTTACAGGTACAGTGCATCCAAGGGGTTGTCAATGATGAACCCGAATTTGTAACACGCCTATTGTTATAAACTAGCGATTTCTGCAATTCATTGTGAGCAATTCCATGTAGTATTATATTATATTTACAGCCTTGCTTGAAATGCATGCTTCCTGCGCATGTCTAGCTCAGTGGGACTGCACTTGCTTGGTTCCATTCTTGTCTATCTAATCATAGCCAGAGAATCACCTGCAACCGCTTCTCTTCCCGCCCCTGCATGGTTACCTCTGGTGTCCCCCAAGAATCTATCCTTGGCCCCCTCCTATTTCTCATCTATCATCATCATCATAGGCAGTCCCTCGGGATCGAGGAAGACTTGCTTCCACTCTTAGCATGAGTTCTTAGGTGGCTGTACAGTCCAATACGAGAACCACAGTTTCTGTCACAGGTGGGACAGATCGTCGTTGAGGGAAAGGATGGGCAGGGAGCCTGGTTTGCTGCACGCTCCTTCCGCTGCCTGTGCTTGATTTCTGCATGCTCTCGGAGACGATACTCGAGGAACTCAGCGCCCTCCCAAATGCACTTCCTCCACTTAGGGCGGTCTATGGCCAAGGACTCCCAGGTGTCGGTGGGAATGTCGCACTTTATCAGGGAGGTTTTGAGGGTGTCCTTGTAACGTTTCCTCTGCCGTCTTTGGCTCGTTTGCCGTGGACGAGTTCCGAGTAGAGCACTTGCTTTGGGAGTCTCGTGTCTGGCATGCGAACTATGTGGCCTGCCCAGCGGAGCTGATCAAGTGTGGTCAGTGCTTCAATGCTGGGGATGTTGGTCTGGATGAGGATTCTAACGTTTGTGCATCTGTCCTCCCAGGGGATTTGCAGGATCTTGCGGAGACATCGCTGGTGGTATGTCTACTGTACATGGTCCACGTCTCTGAGCCATACAGGAGGGCGGGTATTACTACGGCCCTGTAGACCATGAGCTTGGTGACAGTTTTGAGGGACTGATCTTCAAACACTCTTTTCTTCAGGCGGCCGAAGGCTGCACTGGCGCACTGGAGTCGGTGTTGGATCTCATCATCAATGCCTGCTCATGTTGATAGGAGGCTCCCGAGATAGGGGAAGTGGTCCACATTGTCCAGGGCCACGTCGTGGATCTTGATGTTTCGGGGGCAGTGCTGTGCAGCGAGGACAGACTGGTGTAGGACCTTTGTCTTACTAATGTTTAGCGTAAGGCCCATGCTTTCATACGCCTCAGTAAATACGTTGACTATGTCCTGGAGTTCAGCCTCTGTGTGTGCACAGATGCAGGCGTCATCCGCGTACTGTAGCTCGACGACAGAGGTTAGGGTGGTCTTGGACCTGGCCTGGAGACAGCGAAGGTTCAACAGCTTCCCACTGGTTCTATAGTTTAGTTCCACTCCAGCGGGGAACTTGTCAACTGTGAGATGGAGCATGGCAGTGAGGAAGATTGAGAAGAGGGTTGGGGCGATGACACAGCCCTGCTTGACCCCGGTCCGGACATGAATTGGGTCTGTGATAGATCCGTTGGTAAGGATCACGGTTTGCATGTCGTCGTGGAGCAGGCAGAGTATGGTGACGTACTTTCGGAGGCATCTGAAACGGAGGAGGACGCTCCATAGACCTTCGCGGTTGACAGTGTCAAAGGCCTTTGTAAGGTCGAAGAAGGCCATGTATAAGGGCCGGCGCTGTTCCCTGCATTTTTTCTGCAGCTGTCGCGCTGCAAAAATCATGTCCGTTGTGCCTGGAAGGGACGAAATCCGCACTGCGACTCTGGGAGGAGCTCCTCGGCCATGGGGAGAAGACAATTGAGAAGGTCTCTAACGACGACTTTCCCAGTGGTTGATAGCAGGGAGATTCCTCTGTAGTTGCCGCAGTCGGACTTGTCCCCTTTTTTAAAGATGGTCACGATCACTGCATCTCTAAGATCTCCCGGCATGCTCTCCTCCCTCCAGATGAGAGATATGAGGTTGTGTATTCGCACCAGTAGTGTTTCTCCGCCATACTTCAGTGCCTCAGCAGGGATTCCATCCGCTCCCGTAGGCTTGTTGTTTTTTAGCTGTCATATGGCCTTTTCTACCTCTTGCAGTGTTGGGGTCTCACTGAGGTGGTGGCGGGTAGCATGCTGCGGAATGGATTCGAGAACACTCGAGTCAAAGGCAGAGTCTCGGTTGAAGAGATCTTCGAAGTGTTCCTTCCAGCGGGCCCTGACTGCCTCAGTGTCCTTGATGAGTGTTTCCCTGTTCTTGGCCAGGAGTGGGGTGGGGCCTTGGGAGTTTGGTCCGTATGTGACCTTGACTGTGGTGAAGAATTCTCGTTCATCATGGCTGTCGGCCAGCTGCTGTATCTGCTGTGCTTTCTCCATCCACCACCTGTTCTTTAGGTCCTGGGTTTTTTGTTGGACCTTAGCCTTTAGCCGTCTGTAATGCTGCTTTGCTGCTCCTGAGTTGGGTTGCTGTTTAAGGCTCAGAAATGCCCTGCATTTGCAGTCCTTGATGAACCTGAGATGCAGAATGCCCACAGCGCTTGGTCTGCCCTCCAGGCCTCCATAACCGGTGTCTGCAAGGAGACGCTCGGTCACTCAACCAGGAAACACCAGGACTGGTTTGATGAGAATGATATCATCTATATGTTGCCCCTTGGCGACATCTGGAAACACAATGTCAGTTTCCACATATATGCTGATGACACCCAGCTCTACCTCACTATAACGTCTCTCGACACCTCCATGGGGACTGCTTGTTCGACATCCAGTTCTGGATGAGCAGAAATTTTCTCCAATTGAATATTGGGAAGATTAAAGCTATTGTTTTCGGTCCCCACCACAAACTCTGTTCCCTAGCCACTGACTCCATCGCTCTCATCAACTTCTGTCTGAGGCTGAACCAGACTGTTCGCAACCTTGGTGTCACAGTTGACCCTGAAATAACCACATATCCGCAGCATAACTAAGACCGCTTATTTCCACCTCCATAACATTGCCCGTCTCCGCCCTTGCCGCCGCTGCTGAAGCCCTCATCCATGCCTTTGTTACCTCTAGACTTGAGTATTCCAACGCACTCCTGGCTGGCCTCCCACATTCTACCCTACGTAAACTAGAGGCAATCCAAAACTCAGCTGCCCGTGTCCTAAATTGCACCAAGTCCCACTCACCCATCACCCCTGTGCTCGCTGACCTACATTGGCTTCCGGTTAAGCAGCGCCTCAATTTCAAAATTCTCATCCTTATTTTCAAATCCCTCTATGGCCTCACCCCTCTCTATCTCTGTAATCTCTTCCAGCCTCACAACCCTCTGAGATGTCTGCACTTCTCTAAATTTGCCCTCCTGAGCATCCCTGCTTAAAATCCCTCAACCATTGGTGGCCAAGCTCTGGAACTCCCTGTCTAAAGCTCTCCATCTCTCTACCTCTCTTTCCTCCTTCAAGACGCTCCTTAAAACATACCCTTGCGCTAATTTCTACTTATGCGGCTCAGTGTCAAATTTGTATTGCATAATACTCCTGTGAAGCGCCTTGGGACATTTCACTACGCTAAAGGCGCTATATAAATACAAGTTGTTGTTGTTGGGATTCTAATGTCACTTTTACTTCCCTCATGCCTGTCTGCTGTCTTTATTTATCACATCACTTTCTCATATTTAAATCACTTTTCAATCTCTTTTATAAACTTTTGAAAACATTAACTTTTCATTTGTCTATTATGCCCATGTGATTCAAAGAGCAGGATTTGCCTTCCGCATTTAGAGATCTGCTTTTTTTTCCAAATTATTTGAAGACGAGCTAGAGGACATATATATTTTAAAAAGTTTTATTCAAATAAAGTTTACTCTGAGCGAGTCTCTTTTGAGCGGAGAGATCGTGTGTGTAAAAGAGACAGTAAAAAGCTTTTTCACTTCCATAATTCCAGATTGTACTGATTGTAAATCTGGTGCAGCTTTAGTTTAGATTTGAATTCTAAACAATCTATTATTTTCATTTTTAAGAGAAAAAAATCAAACGTCTCATAATTAAATTTTAATAATAAAAGCTACTCATTTTTTTACTTCAATAAGCATGTCAAGTTGAGAGACAGACAGACAGATAGACAGTAACACCAATTTTATCTGCAGGCGGTTTGCAAGCTCGTGATGGGCGGGACAATCGAGCCACCCGCCCGATGTCATCAGTCTGAAATTCACACCATTTTGACAGTCTAGCCTTGTTTTAAATTTCATTGGTGGGCAGCCTGCCAATTGGAGGATGGAACTTCCAGCAAGCCCGCCATCCATTTAAAGAATGAATTTACCACTGTGGGGTGTCATTCCACTCAGTTTAATTCAGTGCTGCCACTGGGAGGATTCTGCACTTCAACATGCCTCAGGCAAGACCGCCTCCCTTCTCTGATACAGCGGTGGAGGAGCTAGTAGAGCAGGTGCAGGCACGTAGGCACTTCTTGTTCTGCTTAGATGGCAGGAAGGTTCCCAAACAAACAATGCAAACAAACCTGGACGGAGTTAACAATGTCATCACCCCAGGATGTGGGATCAGTGCCAGCAGTGCTTTCATGACCTGACCCAGACAGTAAGGTTGAGCATGAGGTCTTCCTCATCTGTGTAATCAGCTTTAAAAACTGCTCAAACATGCCATAAACCATGCTGTGTAATCTGAATAGAATTATAATGGAGGGCAGGGTGAAGTCCCTATAAGAGCTAATCTGGATCCAGTAGTACTTGATGTACTGCATAAATCAAGGCATTAATCATAGGATACCAGCTGATGGCTTTGTCATTATGTGACAGTGTGATTGAGTCTCAGTTTGAAAACAATAATTTATCTTTGCAAGAACAACTTAGAATATTCTGTATTGTAAATTATTATTAAATATATATCTTCAGTCTTAATAATGGTTGGATTCATCAAGATGTTATTATGCATTCACTACTTTGGATGTTCATTGGGTTACATCAATGGTTAAGTAACTATTAGGCAGGAACTATTTCTGTTACAGGTCTGTTAGACTCCCGATTGGTTGTGACATTGACACTTGCAGAATCTTGTGTACCATGATTTTTGACCAATTCCTTTGTCTCCACTGGCTGTAGTTGCCCCTCACAAGGCTACTCCGATCTCAATTAATTTCCCCTTTTAAGTAAAGCCTCCCAAATGCAATTCCCATCCACAACATCCCCCCACCTCGCCCCAAATGCCCCACTACCACTAGCTGGCTTACGCCGTGCTGATCTGAATTCCCCTTCCTCGGTATTCCCTTTCTCTCCCATCCCCATTCCGCTTCCCCTTTTTCTGACCCCCTCACCTCCTCGCCCCCTTCCGCCTCTCCTCATTTCCCCTCTCTGCCTCCCTTCCTCACCTCTTCCTGCTAGTTGCATCTTCCTCATTATGCTCCTCTTGTTCCCCAAAATTGGTTCCAGTATCCCCTACCCTCTAACCCTGCTAAATCTGAACATTTCAAGTTATTGCTGACTATCCATGTGCAACACTATGGGAGATAGACTTGGATGCATATAAGCTGAGAAGGTGCAGGTACACTGAAGGGTTGCCATCTTCAGGAAGAGTTATTTAGCAGACCTTTTATATAAGCACATGATGTGAAATGCACCATCAGGTCACATACATGGAATGATGATGCACAGCTCTCTTGATACTTCTTTCTCAGAAAAAAAACTGTAAAATGTTAAATATAGGAAGTAACCTGTTAAACAGATTTTTTTTTAAAAGAGGTTTGAGTAGGGAAGGCTTTCTGGTCCCAGACTTCTGTAAATACTACTCTTGAATTGGTATCCTGGAGCTGCAGGAGAATGAAATGCCCTTCACCTTTTCCTATCCCCCTACCCGCCCCTCCCCTCACCCCCCGCCCCACCCCCACCACCCGGCCTTAGAATACATCTGACCTTTTTTCCCAAAAATTTCAAGAGGTCCTGGATTTAAAGCATCTGGCTGCCCTGTGATTTTCTACAGCTGATGCAGTCATTCAATCAATAGCAGTCAACTACATGAGGCTATAATATATAACTTGCTGCATGTAGCTGCACATGTTAACAATCATTTTGAGAGAGGAGTTGGTATTTGGTGGTTTTACACAATGGCTATCACTCATCGTCAATCCTTTCCTGGTCCCTTGGAAACAACACAACTGCGGTCTGACTACAATCCTTCATATTGCCCAGACAGTTTGTGCTGAGTAGAACAGTGACAGCAGGCTCACATAAGACAATACAGCCCACATTGAAGAATCTGAGATTGAAAACTTGACATGTTGAAACTGGAGACAGAAGCCTATGACTTACTGTCTGTGACACAGTATATTAATACATCAAAATGCTACATTAATATGTCACTCTAGAAACTGTTCAAAGACTGCTGTTTGTACTCCTGCCATAGACAGGTTTTGGACACTGGTATGACCTGTGCAATGTCACAGGAGATACACTTAAAAAAGAGAGAGAGCCTGTACTCATCCACCCATAGTTATACCCAGACAAAGATAAGAAAGTGAAATAAATAACTGAGTGCAGGCAGCCAGGTCCCACAAACAGCAATGAGATGAATGACTAGTTAATCTGTTGTTGCTGTTGAATGAGGGATGAATGATGGCTATGACCATGTGAAAACTCCTTGCTCTTCTTTGACTCGGGTTGTAGGATCTTTTCTGTCCACCTTAACATCGCAAATGGAAGATGGCACTCTCAACAATGCAGCACTCCCTCAGTGCTGCACTGAAGTGTCAAGCTAATGTCAGAAAATCTTACCCAGATGGTGATAATGCATTCCACACCAGAGTCAGAAAAATTTCCCTCAACAAGGCTGCCTTGGACTCTAAGAAAGGCACACCCTCAGCAGACAAAGTGACAACTGAGGATCATAGAACAAGGGCACATAACACTCTGGTCCAGAACTTCTTATCCCAACTAACAGGCTTTCCTAACACCCTCCATCCCATCTCCCCTCCCCCATCTCCCGCACTTCAGACATGCCCAGCACCACATACTTACTGATTAAATCCACCGAATCTCTCAATCCCAGAGATACTGATCTATAACAAAATCTCCAGTACTTCACTGACACCACGACCCTACATGCATACTACACTACAAAACAGATTATGAATAATCATTTGTTCTTTACTTGTTTTTTGTCAACAAAAAGTTAGTTATGTTCGTGTCTGAAAATAAAAAGTGCAAATCTTTCGGCTTTTAGCCTGGGACGAAACAATATCCTGTTCCTGAAATCCCACCTCTCTCTCTCTCTCTCTCTCTCTCTCTCTCAGGCCATTTTATTCCACTGCAGAAGGTAAAAAACACTAAACGTCAAACTCCTGATATCTTATTCTAATGTAAAGTACCTGCTCACCTTTGCATTTAACTTACCTTCACATAGAAATTGTAAAAATATTTCAACAATATATATTTCATATTACAACAAATTCAAAAGATTTTTTTCCAAATGTTAATTCAAATATTTATTCACAGCAATAAGATTATTCATTTAAAAAATCCTTGAGTTTGGTGTTTTGTATTTTCGTCTCCATGCTAAGCAACTAAGTAGTCCACTGAGAGAAAAAGTTTGGACACTATTGGTCTAAACCCACTGCAGCCTTAGCACTAAACATAAATTATTAATGTCCTTACCATATTGCACTGGCAACATTCTATATTTAGACTACTGTCGTCATCTGCGATTCATTTGTTAAGGAGAGGATCTGTGTATTATAGGATATTGAGGAATTGGTTACTTTAAGTTCAATAATTTTGTTTCTCCTATTATCTTCTACTTTCTATACTCCTGCCTTGACGATAGAGGGACCGAAATTCAGCCCCTGTGTTTTCACTGTTGCGGTGAATGTGGTGGCCTCTTGCACGAAATTCAGTTCTTTGTCTTTTTTTTTCGAGTGGAGCAGAAGACGGTCATAATGGGGGCGAAAGTGGGGTGGAGAGCAGAAGATCGGTCATAAGAGGGGCAGAAGTGGGGGTGGGCGGAGTGTCCACGCTGTCAGTCATCAGCATAGTCATCACGCTAGCACGTCATGAAGACTGCTCAAAGTGGAGGAAGAGCATCCGGGAGGGCGCTGAGTACCTCGAGACTCGTGGCCGAGAGCGTGCAGAAATCAAGCGAAGACAGCGGAAGGAGCGTGCGGCAAAACAGGCTCCCAACCTACCCTTTCGTTCAACCACTGTCTGCCCCACCTGTGACAGACTGTAATTCCTGCCTTGGACTGTACAGCCACCTGAGAACTCACTTTTAGAGTGGAAGCAAGTCTTCCTCAATTTCGAGGGACTGCCTATGATGATGATGATGGTGCGTCATCAGGTCTCTCCCCTTCACTTAAAGGGGAGAGCCCGCTGCGAGCTCTGCGATTATTTTAGTTAGGTCTACTGGGCCACCAGGGAGGGTTTCGGTCGGGCCAGTGGCCTGGCACTGCCGAACCCAGGGGCATAATTATCAGGCCGACCTGGCAGTCGACCGACAAAAAAATAATAATATGGTGGCCGCGGCACTGCACCCTCCCCTTTAATGGAGGCCGCAGATTTTTTTAGGTGCTGTGCGATTTGAAGACGCACTTAGGAGGATTTGGCAGCAGCGGGGCGGAAGTGGGGACTGCCGGAAAAACCACTGAGGAGAATTTTGCGAGCGGTGGCCATTCGACAAAAAATCGGCGGCCTTTCGACACCGTTGTGTAGCCGCCGCTTTCCGGCGGTAACAGGCCTTATCAGAAGGCTGGATTTTGGCCGCAGAGTCTTTTGCTGGGATATGGTTCTTGGGATTCAGGTCATAGAAATGAAGCACAGAAAGAGGTGATTTGGCTTTTGATACATCACTTTGGAGATTCATACAAAGTTGAAAAGCATGAAATACTATGGCAGTTACTGAAGTGGTTAAGCAACTGGTTACAGTATTGGAGACAGAGTGTGGTTGTGCATGGAGCTGCATCAGTGACAGAAAGTGACTGGTACGATGACTCAAGGATCACTGCTGGGATATTTGCTATTCACGTCATCTACCAATTATTTGAAAGTGGGAATAGAATCAAAACTGTTGACATCATCATCATCATCACAGGCTGTCCCTCAAAATCGAAGAAGACTTGCTTCCACTCTAAAAGTGAGTTCTTAGGTGACTGTACAGTCCAATACGGGAATTACAGTCTCTGTCACAGGTGGGACAGACAGTCGTTGAAGGAAAAGGTGGATAGGGAGTCTGGTTTGCCGCACGTTTCTTCCGCTGCCTGCGTTTGGTTTCTGCATGCTCTTGGCAACGAGACTCGAGGTGCTCAGCACCCTCCCGGATGAACTTCCTACACCTAGGGTGGTCTTTGGCCAGGGATTCCCAGGAGTCAGTGGGGATGTTGCACTTTATCAAGGAGGCTTTGAGGGTGTCATTGAAATGTTTCCTCTGCCCACCTTGGGCCCGCCTGCTGTGTCAGAGGAGAATTCAGCATAGATAAAGGCTTTGGGATATTGTAGGACAGATAATTGAACAATTTTGTATGGTATGTGGCAGAGGCAAATAGGATCATGAGCTGTACAGCACATGGAATAGAATACAAATCACAGTATGTGATGCTGAACCTTTATGGGGCATTGGTCAGTCCCCATCAGGAGTAATGTGTAGTTCTGATCACCATATTACAGTAAAGACAGCAGTGCATTGAAAAGGTGCAGCAGAGGACTACATGTCTGATATCTGGCATCAGACACCTGTGCTACAAATCAAGACTGCAGAAGTTGAATTTGTTCAGAGCAACAAGAACAACTTCCGTTTATATAGTGCGGTTAACACAGAAACGCATCTCACAGCACTTACACCAGAGAAAACTGAAAGGGTATCTTATTAAGGTATTTAATCTCCTTAGGGATATTGGTATGTTGAACCCTGAGAAACTGTTCACCAAGGCCCTGAGAATGAGAATTTGGGTCGGGATGAAATGCAGAGGAGAGGAAATGAATGGACAGATCATATATAACACAGAGAGCAGTGACTGTTTGGAATGGAATGCACAGGAGGGTGATGAAGGCTGATAACATCAGTCATTTTCAGAGCGCGTTCAACAGATATCGAGGAGATATTTAGGAAGAAAATCAATAGAGGGAAATAAGTTGTGAACTGTGTATTGTGTTTTTGAACTCTGATGCCAGTAGATGGACCACAATAGTTTTTTCTAGTCCTGCATATACCTATGTTCCTGTGACTGCCCTGTATCCTGCCCCTCTACAACATTACATGTTTGCATCTGTTGTATTGTTCCCTTTAGCTTTGTATTTAAACTCTCGTTTCCTATATTTTTTTTGTTCTTCATTTCAGTTTAGTTTATGTTTGATGTTTCTCCCCCGAACTTTCTTTCTATCTTTAAAGAATATTGTTTGGCTTTATTTTAGATTCTTATTTTGTTTCTGAACATTATTGTACTGTTCTTAGTTTTTTTTAACGTTTGGAACTATTTTATTTTACCTTGTAAACAAATCATTTTTCTCTCCATTATATATTTTTTCAGAGCTGAAGAGAAATATTTTTTGCCCATTTTCCCCCTACTGACCTCCTGAAGGCTTTGATTACCACTGGGCTATATCTGCATCCTCCAAATGGCCATTATTCATTGGTGAATCTTGAGACTATCAATAGGCTATTTAACTGTTACGTGGCATCACAGCAGAGTCCGATGCTGTCCTCACCCAATGACTACACAAATACACTTTCCAGCAGGACTAATTAGATAAGGATCAGCAGCAGAAACCTTGGTTGATTTGCTCTACCCGAGTCCAGGAGCACTGAAAGCAATTTTAGAGACTGAGAACAGCTGGGATTTTTTGTACAGCCCAATTACACATAATTGTTATCAACTGAGCTATTGCCGAAGTTTTGTTAATATTACTTGTTTTTCTGGTTTATGCTTCAGTCTATTATTGGTTATACATACCAAATAGGACCAAATAACATTAAAATATGTGAAAACAATAGATAATTTAATATACATGCATACCATTTTCATTTGGCTTTATAATATTTAATTTTATTTTGTTTTGTGTTTTCTGTCCTGGGCGTCATTTTTTTAAAGGATGATCATGAATTCTCCTCAGTTGAATAAGCTCTGTATGATCAGTTTCAGGTTGACATTCCATGAACAGACTCTGTAATCATTGCTCCTTGGATTAAAATTTCAATATTATTTGCATCTTCAACATAACATACTTTTTTTTCTGGATGATGTAGGAGGCTTTTATTTCCAAATCAGTGAATGACTGTTATCTAGAAATGGGAGAATATTATTTACTCATCATGCAACCTATGACTCTTGAACTTACACGTACTTATGGTAGTTTCTGTGCAATGGAATTTTCAATTGTTTCAGTCACTTCAATGTCTTCACTTTCTTGCCTCTTCTAACATTACTGTCCCTCTCCTATTTTTTGACTATTTTCCTCTCATCTCCAGAAGTTAATGATTCATACTCGGTATAGTTCCAGGGGTGCTGACAGCTGTGCAAAATCTCACCCAAATGTGAGCCTAGATAGTGATTGGTCAGGCCAGACAGATGCTGTTTTCTAAACATAAACATGCGTGCAACTTCCAGCTGAGTTTGCCTGATAGCAATCAGGAGCAGTATCTCGTAGTTTCTCCCTCCTTAGCCCTAGGACATGTAGGCCAATGCCACTGCCCTTTACTATCGTGACTGAGCTCAGATAACTGAACACAGATCAAGGATCAAACCCGGGTCTGAACTGATTTGTATGGCTCAGTATCACATCAGATATTATATTTGCCCCTTAAGCTACTGCCGATCCCCAGAAGCACTTTGTAACCACCTATAGGGAAGTGCACCATTCAGTTTTTCCTTCATGGGCGGAGGGGGCAGTAAATGTTTCCCTTGAATCGTCCTATCACTCTGCAAATCACATACTTCTTGTAAAGTGCCTGCAAAATTGCAAAATAGACGCAGCATGGATCCATGAAGGGGAAATCATGTTTAACTAATTTACTGGAATTCTTTGAGGATATATCGAGATGGTGGATAGAGGTGTACCGATGGATGTGGTGTATTTAGATTTCCAAAAGGCATTCGATAAGGTGCCACACAAAAGGTTACTGCAGAAGATAGAGGTACGCGGAGTCAGAGGAAATGTATTAGCATGGATCGAGAATTGGCTGGCAAGCAGAAAGCAGAGAGTCGGGATAAATGGGTCCTTTTCGGGTTGGAAATCGGTGGTTAGTAGTGTGCCACAGGGATCGGTGTTGGGACCACAACTGTTTATAATATACATAGATGACCTGGAAGAGGGGACAGAGTGTAGTGTAACAAAATTTGCAGATGACACAAAGATTAGTGGGAAAGCGAGTTGTGTAGAGGACACAGAGAGGCTGCAAAGAGATTTGGATAGGTTAAGCGAATGGGCTAAGGTTTGGCAGATGGAATACAATGTCGGAAAGTGTGAGGTCATCCACCTTGGGAAAAAAAACAGTAAAAGGGAATATTATTTGAATGGGGAGAAATTACAACATGCTGCAGTGCAGAGGGACCTGGGGGTCCTTGTGCATGAATCCCAAAAAGTTAGTTTGCCGGTGCAGCAGGTAATCAGGAAGGCGAATGGAATGTTGGCCTTCATTGCGAGAGGGATGGAGTACAAAAGCAGGGAGGTCCTGCTGCAACTGTATAGGGTATTGGTGAGGCCGCACCTGGAGTACTGCGTGCAGTTTTAGTCACCTTACTTAAGGAAGGATATACTGGCTTTGGAGTGGGTACAGAGACGATTCACTAGGCTGATTCCGGAGATGAGGGGGTTAACTTATGATGATAGATTGAGTAGACTGGGTCTTTACTCATTGGAGTTCAGAAGGGTGAGGGGTGATCTTATAGAAACATTTAAAATCATGAAAGGGATAGACAAGATAGAGGCAGAGAGGTTGTTTCCACTGGTAGGGGAGACGAGAAACATAGGGGGCACAGCCTCAAAATACGGGGGAGCCAATTTAAAACTGAGTTGAGAAGGAATTTCTTCTCCCAGAGGGTTGTGAATCTGTGGAATTCTCTGCCCAAGGAAGCAGTTGAGGCTAACTCATTGAATGTATTCAAGTCACAGATAGATAGATTTTTAAGCAATAAGGGAATTAAGGGTTACGGGGAGAGGGCAGGTAAGTGGAGCTGAGTCCATGGCCAGATCAGCCATGATCTTATTGAATAGCGGAGCAGGCTCGAGGGGCTAGATGGCCATTCCTGTTCCTAATTCTTATGTTCTTATGTATAACTCAGACCATCCTGAATGAAGAGTGACTGCAATAGATTTTATAGTAGGTGCATTTGAACGTTTCCGAATTACTTTGGCCCATTGGTTGCATGTGGTATGTGGTTGTATGAAAATGCATTGATGAAACCATTGGTGGATCTCAATCTGTGCCGCTAAGATGGACTGGCAAGCATCCAATAGAAGTAAACATTTTACACTCACCCCACTTTTGTTTAGATAAAAAATAAAATCAGAAATGAAAACAGAAATATCCAGGAAATACACACCAGGTCAATCAACCTCTGAAAAATAACAGTAGATTAATGTGTCAGGTATAACTCCTCATCAGAACTCCAAGTTTTTCTTTTTCTTTAAGGTGCTGATCAATCTGCTATGCATTTCCAGCAGCTTCTATTTTTACATTGCTTTAAATGTTTGCCTACATTGGGTAAAAAATGCAGTCAAACCATTCCTTAAACTCAAAGCTATCCAGCTGCTTTCCATTTGTGTCTATAAGAAACAGGCAATGGGACAATATTAACAGTTTTAAACATCTTAATGTTATAAATTTCTTAATAAAGAGTAGGGTAATTGGTATGGCCCAACTGCATTGGAGCATGTCATGGTTTTCTACATACTGTTAACATCCCTAGCTACCACTAAATATTCATTTGGTACTGCCTTATGAAATAGGTCATTTTCAATACAATTAACTCATTAAAGGTTGTTCTCTTATAAACCTTTAATCCTCCAAATGTTATGTGCAACATGCCTGCAGGATAGTTGCCTGAGAATTGGCAAATGCCATTTCATCTGGTGAGAGCTGTGAAATCGTGGGTCCAACCACAAAACAAATGACAGGTTTCTCTCTTGAAAATTACTAGGCCAGCCTGTGGAAGCCTGGAATTGAGCAACATCACCCAAGCATTTTGATGCACAAATGCACTTTTTCCATCTGCCAAGGTACTGAGACTGATACACCATTACCTTGTTTCTGGGTAAACTGCTGGGTCTAAATTATCAGAGGCTTCACTCAGACTTTTTGTTTCTACCGCTTTAAAAAAAACCATTTTGCTCAGGAAACAAATCACATTTGTGGAGGTCAGAGATTACAGAATTACTAACCTGAAATTGTTCTGCCAGCTGAAACACTGGCACCCTGAGTTGCATCCTCTTCTGAAAGGGTATTGATCTTGAACATCTGTGTGAAATAATTTTCCAGCTTTACACATATAAAAAAAATAAAAAGTATAACAAAATAAAAGACATATGCCATATTTGTTGTTTTTCATATATCATGATCTTTAATGTTCTCAATTAAAATTCAAGAAATGTACAAAAACATTTGTTAATTCTTGTCATTCTGTAAATAAAGTAGAAAAAATAATCACATTTTATTTTTGATTTTGGTGCTGAAATACAATCTTACGCTTCTCAAGGTTAATGTGAATAATTTAGACAGCATATTAAAAAAATCTGCAATTCATTTAACTATTCCTTAGAAAAAGGGTCAATATTTACAATAACTATACTCTGATTTTACTTTAAAAATACAATGTTAGTGGCAGTGATTCAATTTCCTACATTACAGCAGTGGCTACACTTCAAAAGTACTTCATTGGCTGTAAAGCACTTTGGGATGTCCTGAAGTTGTGACAGGAGCGATATAAATGCAAATCTTTTTTTTCCGTTCTGGAAGAGCAACTGGGATTTGTTTTTAAAAGCAAGATACTGCGGATGCTGGAAATCTGAAATTAAAAGCAGAAAATGCTGAAAAATACTCAGCAGGTCAGGCAGCATCTGGCAACAGAGTTAACGTTTCAGGTCGATGACCTTTCATCAGGGATTTTATTTATGTTGGTAAATAATTAAAGTAAAATTATAATAAGGTATTATAAGAATGCATTTACACTACAAGTTTATTGTTGGCTGATAGCGATATCAGCTTCACACCGACTCTAAAATTGCGGGGGGTAGAATTTCTGTGGGTTTATCCTGATCTCCCGCCATAACTTCAACAGAAAATTAGACAGAAACCCTGTTTATGCTGTTTCTCAAGGGTTTCTTTTGATTTCCCACTGAAGTTACAGTAGGAAATCAGGAGAATCCCTGCTGACATTCTACCTCTTGGAGTATAAATCAGATATGAACACATGAATTGATTCCGGAATGAACAGAATGACACTACTTTCTCTGCGGAATCTTAGTCCACTTCATTATGGTATCAGGTTGGGTCTGATTCAGGATTCTGGCTACATATGCACTGTAACGACAGTGTCATTGCAAAGTGAAACTGCTTTAGACTGACTGTACAGATGTAGCATAAATTCACCCTTAGGGAAATAATATAGAGGATTGCATAGACCTCATGTCAAAGTTATTTTTTCTGAAGGCAAAAATAACTGGCGGAAATTATTTATAATTGAATTGAATGAGGCCAATTGTCCAGAAACCAGATAAATCATATATATAAATGTTTATATTTACAGCAGTGAAGTAGGGCACTGTTAGAGATCATGTTGAACATGTAATATGTTCTGTCCTTTCTCTTTGTGCCACTAAACTTAGTTCAAGTCATGAACTGGAGTGAGATTACCTGAAAATACTTAAAGGAAACAAATGGTATTTTCAGCATGTTCAGGGGAAGTTAGACATACATTAAATCTGTTTTCACTCTTTGTTTGTAATTGATCTTCAAAATAGGACGAGTTCTTGTGTGGCTGTTGATTTTTCACTGTAGTTAAGGTAATAATGAAAAGCATTAAATGTACAATATCATAAATAGTACATATTTCTAGCATTTGCCAACCTGATAATGTGCCTTTCGTCGAGCTACAGTATGCGGACGACGCCTACATCTGCACACATACAGAGGCTGAACTCCAGGACATAGTCAATGTATTTACTGAGGTGTATGAAAGCATGGGCCTTACACTAAACATCCATAAGACAAAGGTCCACCGCCAGCCTGCCCTCGCCACACAGCACTGCCCCCCAGTCATCAAGATCCACGGTGCGGCCCTGGACAACGTGGACCACTTCCCATATCTCGGGAGCCTCCTATCAACAAAAGCAGGCATTGATGATGAGTTCCAACACCACCTTCGGCCGCCTGAGAAAAAGAGTGTTTGAAGACCAGGCCCTCAAAACTGCCACCAAGCTCATGGTCTACAAAGGCTGTAGTAATACCCGGCCTCCTGTGTGGCTCAAAGACGTGGACCATATACAGTAGACACCTTAAGTCGCTGGAGAAATGTCTCCGCAAGATCCAACAAATCTCCTGGGAGGACAGACGCACTAACATTAGCGTCCTCGACCAGGCCAACATCCCCAGCATTGAAGCACTGACCACACTTGATCAGCTCCGCTGGGCAGGTCACATAGTTCGCATGTCAGACACGAGACTCCCTAATCAAGTGCTCCACTTGGAACTCCTTCATGGCAAACGAGCCAAAGGTGGGCAGTGGAAGCGTTACATGGAGACCTTCAAAGTCTCCCTGATAAAGTGCGACATCCCCACTGACACCTGGGAGTCCCTTGCCAAAGACCACCCAAAGTGAAGGAAGTGCATCTGGGAGGGCGCTGAGCACCTCGAGTCTCATCGCCGAAAGCATGCAGAAATCAAGCGCAGACAGCGGAAAGAGCATGCGGCAAACCAGTCCCACCCACCCATTCCCTCAACGACTACCCGTCCCACCTGTGACAGAGTCTGTGGCTCTTGTATTGGACTGTTTAGCCACCTAGGAACTAATTTTAAGAGTGGAAGCAAGTCTTTCTCGATTCCGAGGGACTGCCTATGATGATGATGAATGTGCCTTTCCATCAAAACATCTATTTTGTCCAATATCTCACATCTGTTCACACCAAAATAGCTACTATGTAGCATGTCAATAATTTTATAGTTAAACCCCTAAAAAAGATGTTGTGTAAAGCAACACTTGTATTAAATGTACTTCTAATTAATCAAGAATTATCTTTAAGAGTAAGGGTAAGGATCTATTTATGATATTTTGCAAAGAAAAACTCACCAGTTCTTGCTTCTGTACAATCTATCTGTAGCAAGGTGATTGTGAGCTGGTGTTGGAGAAAAATTAATAATTGCAAACAAATCCGCTGTGTAAATTGTGTATATGGAGGGCAGGGAAATTATCAAGTAGCTGTGGTAAGTGAGATTTGCTTACACTTGTGCAAATGAATAAAATGCAGAGGTAAGAGGTAATGCAGAACCAACTGAGTGGGGGATGCAAATTGTTCCCAATCTCAGCCATGTTGCTTTGGAAAAGAGAGAGCAGAAGCCAAATAGTTTCCCACAAGGGGAGAGGAAAATTGGAGTTCCCAGGTTGTTCTTGCACAACACCAACAATTGCTTCAGAGTGACACTAGCATAAGCCGGGAATCCATTTGATCTCTAAGCCACAACCAATTCTGAAAGTCCAGAAAGAAAACTGAAAAATGCAGAGGAAATATATACCAAAAAATTTAAAATGCAACGGTGCAATTTATATTCACAGAATCATACATTAAACAAACGTGTTCAAAGCAATTAGTTCTGACTCCTGTGTTGTTTTTCTCCTTAAAATATTTGCTAAATAATAAACACCCATGATAACTTATTGTAAAATACTGGGGCGAAAATTGCGGCCTTGCCGGGTCCTTACGATGTGCGCACACACTCGACGAATCCTCGCAAAAGCTGGCTCTCGGTGTGCAATGCGCATGCGCCGAGAACGGCTTTTGCAATTTGTCAAAATTTCTTTTGACAGACGCAATGCATCCCCACAGGAAGTTCATCCGTTATTTGCCCAACTCTTGCCTAGCAAATGTCCTTCAAACTCTTACACCCGGTAAAAGCAGGGATATAGCCTACTTTTACCAGAGTAAGAATTTTAAAACATAGAAAAATTAAATGTAATCACTTATTTTTATATTAAAAACCCTGTCCATTAAGGTAAGTTTATTTTTAACCCTATTAAAAAATATTGGGGGGGAAAATTGCAGTCGGAAGCTTCCTTCATACAAATGTCTCCGACCTGAAAAAAATCTGCAAAAGTACTTGGTGGTCCCGGATGAACGTGGAGATCCCGGTCGGAGGCCTAGATTCGCTGCACAGCACATGGAAAGATGCCTTTCAGGTACGTACGTACAAGCTGGAGTGACGTGGGCCTGGACCACCAATCACTATGCAGTATTCTCATTGATAAAAATGGGAACTGTTTTCATGGACTCCCATTACTATCAATGAGAAAACCTCCTAAAACACCCAAACACAGCATAATAAATAAATAAAACAAATATATTTTGGGGATTTTTTAAAAATCGGTTTTAATAGTGTTAAAAATAAACTTACCTTAGAAACATAGAAACATAGAAAATAGGTGCAGGCGTAGGCCATTCGGCCCTTCGAGTCTGCACCACCATTCAATAAGATCATGGCTGATCATTCACCTCATTGCCCCTTTCCTGCTTTCTTTCCATACCCCTTGATCCCTTTAGCCGTAAGGGCCATATCTAACTCCCTCTTGAATATATCCAATGAACTGGCATCAACAACTCTCTGCGGTAGGGAATTCCACAGGTTAACAACTCTCTGAGTGAAGAAGTTTCTCCTCATCTCAGTCTTAAATGGTCTACCCCTTATCCTAAGACTGTGTCCTCTGGTTCTGGACTTCCCCAACATCGGGAGCATTTTTCCCGCATCTAACCTGTCCCATCCCGTCAGAATCTTATACGTTTCTATGAGATCCCCTCTCATCCTTCTAAACTCCAGTGTATAAAGGCCCAGTTGATCCAATCTATCCTCATATGTCAGTCCAGCCATCCCTGAAATCAGTCTGGTGAACCTTCGCTGCACTCCCTCAATAGCAAGAACATCCTTCCTCAGATTAGGAGACCAAAACTGAACACAATATTCCAGGTGAGGCCTCACCAAGGCCCTGTACAATTGCAGTAAGACCTCCCTGCTCCTATACTCAAATCCCCTAGCTATGAAGGCCAACATGCCATTTGCCTTCTTCACCGCCTGCTGTACCTGTATGCCAACTTTCAATGACTGATGAACCGTGACACCCAGGTCTCGTTGCACCTCCCCTTTTCCTAATCTGCCGCCATTCAGATAATATTCTGCCTTCACTTACTGGACAGGGTTTATTAATCTAAAAATAAGTGTTTACATTTAATTTTTATATGTTTTAAAACTCTTACGCTGGTAAAAGTAAGCTATGCGCCTGCTTTTACCAGGCCTAAAAATTTGAAGGACATTCGCTGGTCATGAGTTGGGCAAATAGCCCAATTTCTCTCGCGCGAATGTCCTTCCCCCGGGGATGCGGAGGATCTGTCAAGAGAAAACTTAACAGATCGGAAAAGCCATTTTTTGGCGCATGCGCATTGTGCCCTGAAAAGCAGCTTTTGCGCGTCCTCGCCGCGCCCGTGCATATTTCGTACGGACCCGGCGAGGCTGCAATTTTCAGCCCATTAAAATGTTTTTCCCAAAATTTGTTTTTTTCTAAAACATTTAATTACTTTCGATTTCAATTAATTTTAAATGTGAGGTGTTTTTTCATTTATTGTGTTGTGTTTCTTGTTTTAGGGGGATATTCTCATTGATAGTAATGGAAGCTCGTAAAAACAAAGCTCCTAATATTATCAATGAGAATACTAGATACTGATTGGTGGTCCAGGCCCACGTGATTCCAGGCTGCACATACGCTCCTAGAGGACATGTTCCCGTACCCTGCGCAGTGAATGAAGGCCTCTGACCGGAATCCTATGTTCCTCCGGGACCACCAGGTATTTTCGTAGATTATTTTCGGGTCGGAGGCGTTCATCCGAAGGAAGCCTCCGGCCGCAATTTTCCCCCCAAAATCTTGTTATAATACCAATCACATGATATGTTGTCATATATTTATTCACAGATGGTTCTAATGGCCCTGAAATCCCGGTTTCTTCTTTCCACGGGCGTTCGACTAAAAATAGGACGAAAGATGCGCACTTACCTTTTGGTCGAACGCCCACCAGAAATCCCGGTCCTGAGGCCTCCTCTTCTTGCACTACAGAGTGCGTTCACGTTGGGACGTCCGTAGGAGTCGCATGGGCCTGGACACCTAATCACGGTAAAGTATTTTCTCATTCATAGTAATAGGAGTTTCGTAAGTTCGATACTCCTATTACTATGAATGAGAAACATCCCCAAACACGCAAACACAACATAAAAATTTTTTAAAAACACATCACATAAATACATTATAGAAATTAAAGTTGATAGAAATGTTTTTGAAAAAAAATATTTACCAATTTTTTAAAAAAGTTTTTAATTATGGTTTAAAATAAAATTACCTGAGTATGCAGGGGTTTTAACATAAATATGTATTTTTATATGTTTTTGATCGTTTTAAAACTCTTACGCAGGTAAAAGTAGACTATGCGCCTGCTTTTACCAGGCGCAGGAGTTTTAAGGACATTCGCAGGGCAAGAGATGGGCAAATAGCCCAAACTCTGTTGTGGGGTTGTCCTTCTCCCCGGGATGTGTGCGATCTGTCAAGCCAGAAACGTGACAAATCTGAAAAGCTGGTTTTCGGCGCATGTGCATTGCGCGCCGAAAACCGGCTTTTGTGATGCCTTCCTGGATCTGTACACACTCTCTACGGACCCGGGGAGGCCGGGATTTCAGGGCCATTATGTTTTCTTATTATCACCAAGAAAAAAAATACAAGCATCTCCCACAGCAGCTCTAAAATCAGTAACTCTAAATTTTTGCCATTGAAAGTGTATCATTTGTATATTATATCAAGGCCCGGAATTTGCAGTCAGCAGCAAAGCGAAGGCCTTCGCTGCTGGACCTGAAGTATGCTTTGCACAAGGATCTCACGATCCCTGTGTCAAGAACTTTGGGTTTTCCGACCTTTAATTCAAATCAACGGAAGTTAGTGGGGATCCCCTTGTGCAAACTACTGTGATGCCACAATCTAAGCAGTCTAAGCAGCCAATCAAAAGGCAGAATTCTCACAAACAGCGAACAAGGAAGTGATTAAGCTCTTAAAATTCTAACTTTTAAAAAAAGTAAAAGAAAGATTGGGTCTCTCACAGGGGGAAAAGGCAAACCTGAAATAAAGAACAACAAACTTTTTAAAAAGATAAACTTTTTTGGAAAAATGTCTTTAAAATTTTAATTTATATTAAAATAGACAAAGTTCACACTGCACAAAATTAAAATAAGTTTTCTAGGCCCTTAACATTTGTTTAGCAGTAATAATGTTGTCAAAACCCCAGCTACACTTAATCCCTTTGGGTCTAACTTTTACTGGGGAATTTAACAGCGTAATTGCTGCGGAACAGCCAAACTTTTCATCAGTTTCAAAGTTTTGGCTGATTACACAGATTGCCTGCTCTGTGGGGGAAGGGGGCACAGAGCAGCATGTTTTGGAGCTGTCAATGACTGACTGCACTTCGGGATTTTCGCCTGCGCCAAATCCCAAAGTTGCAGCCAGTTTCAAATGCTGCCAATTCGCCATCATCCTGATGTCATCCCAGGCCAATAACTAAAAAAAAAACGAATCCACCAACTGTCTGAAATGTCTAGGATTAGGTAATGTTTGGATAACCAAAGAATTTGGGGTGTAATACAGCCAGATCTCAGACTACAGTCTATGTAAACTGCTCTTGTCCTACATTTCAAAGACAGGGAAGCCTGAGAAGAGTAATTACAGTTTTACCTGTTTAACCAAAGGAGCTGGCACTATGACTGCAATGATTAATATCTATTCTAGCTTTTGTTGGAGGTTGGGGAGGGTGATAGAACTTCTAGCTTTTGTTCAGTTTCCAAAAGAAAATAAGGAGTGGAGAATCAATATGTTAATTTACTAACTATAACACATGTCCAATCTTTATGGCAAGAGGGATAGTTGTGCTTTGCTTTTCTAAAAACATTGAAACACAGCTCCCTTCGTTATGGCAAGTTCATTTAAAATGTATCAGTTTACCCACTTCTGCTGTCAAGATTAACAGTTGCAGACATTAACATTTTATTTTCTCTAATAATCTTCTGCGGGATCATCTAGTTAATCATCTCCTGTTTATATCCTGTCATACATCCTATTCGATATCTTCATCAATTATATGTTGCATAGCATCGTAAAGGATGTCCTGGAGTGTTTGAAAAATTTGCGGCACTCCTTTGTGCTGATGATATTATATAATTGGTGGGCTTATTTAGGGATTTAATGGACTCAATTCACCATCTTGAACAATAGATTAATTAGTGAGCTAAAGAAAGAAAAAACTCAACACATTTCAAAGAGCTTCGCAGCTAATGAAATACTCTTGAAGAATAGTCACCATTGTTATGTAGGCAAACGCAGCAGTCAATTGTACATTGTGAGATCCCACATACAGCAATGAGATAACAGGCCAATTAATCTATTTTAATGATGTTGATTGAAAAATAAACGTTAACCAGGACACTGGGAGAACTCCCCTGTTCTTCCTCAAATAATCCCATGAATCTTTTAGGTCCACTTGAATAGACAAATGGGATGTCAGTTTAAGGTCTCATCTGGCAATGCAGCGCTTCCTCAATATTGTACTTAAGTGTCAGCCGAGAATATGAATCAAGTCCTGGAGTGGGTCTAGAATCCAATGACCCTCTGACTGGTGGGAGTGCTACCACTGAGCCAAGCTAACATTCAATATGATAGCGGATGCCCACTAGTGCAGTACAGCTCAAATGTGACTTTGTGTAGCTCAAGAGATTAATTCAAAGATACTGATTAAAAGATATAAGAGGTGACTGTCCCAATTGCTCATTGATAGTGCTACCTGGGAAGTTCTGGTGGATTCCAACTTTAGCCTAAATACATTCCTTGGGAATGAGAAGAGGTATTTTGTTTTTTCTCATCGGTGAAAAAGAAAATAAGAGACAAAGAGAGGGTGTGAGAATAGAATGGCAGCCAACATAAAAGGTAATCCAAAAGTCTTCTGTAGGCACATAAATAGTAAAAAGTTAGTAAGAGGAGGGGTGGGGCCAATTATGGACCAAAAATGAGACCTATGCATGGAGGCAGAGGGTATGGCTGAGGTACTAAATGAGTACATTGCATCTGTCTTAGAAACTTTGGGCCCAAGTTTCCACATGATTTGCACCTGATTTTTAGGAGCAACTGGTGGAGAACGGACTATCTTAGAAATCGCAATTCTCCACATTTTTTTTTCTGCAGTTCTAGGCAGGTAGAACAGTTCTACTTTGGAACAGAATTTTTTCTTCAAAAGGGGGCGTGTCCGGCCACTGACACCTGATTTCAAAGTTTCCACAGTGAAAACGTACTCCAAACTAACTTAGAATGGAGCAAGTGAAGATTTTTGTAGAACTGAAAAAACCTGTTCTACACATTAAAAAATCAGGCGCAGGTTACAAATTAGGCGTAGGGAACGAGGGGGGGAGGGGGGGGAGGGAAGTCATTAAATTCTACAATAAATCCTTAGTTATACTTCTACAAATATTATACAAATAAATCCAACCTGAATAAACATTTATAAGCAAAGAAAAGATTAAACAAACCATGTTCCTACCTGTGTGAAAGTTCTTCAGGCAGGCCTTTAGGAAGCGGTTTGCCGTCGGGACCGAAGGCTGAAGGGACCGGGCCCGAGATTTCGGGCAGGGCCCGTCCCCAGCACCAGAGGTAGGTGGCGTTGGGTCGGGTCGGGGAGAGAGGTTCGGTTCGGGTCGGCGGGGGAGGGAGGGAGAGAGGGGGAGGGAGGGAGAGAGGGAGGGGGAGGGAGGGAGAGAAGGAGGGGGAGGGAGGGAGAGAGGGAGAGAGGGAGGGAGGGAGGGAGAGAGGGAGGGGGAGGGAGACAGAGAGAGGGAGGGAGAAAGGGATGGTGAGGGAGAGAGGGAGGGAGGGAGAGAGGGAGGGAGGGAAGGAGGGAGGTCAGGTCGGGGAGGGAGGTCAGGTCGGGGAGAGGGAGGTCAGGTCGGGGAGGGGGAGGTCAGGTCGGATCCAGTCCGGGGGCGAGAGTAGAGTCGGGTCGAGTCGGGTGGGAGCGGGAGCGGGAGCAGCAGCGGCAGACGCAGACGGGTCGAGTCGGGTCCGGTCCGGTCGGGGTGGGGGGGGGGAAAGCAGGAGCGGGAGTCGGCAGGAAGCAGGAGCTGGCCGTGGGAGGAGCCTTATTCACGCAGCCCCAGTGAGGCCATTCGGCCAGGGCTAGGGGCTGCGTGCTTCGGGCCCCTCCCACACAGTTTCTGCCGCCTGGAGCTACTGCACTTGCGTGCCCACTGTAGCGCGCATGTGCAGAGCTCCCGGCACTGTTTTCGGCGCAGGGTCCTAGCTCCGCCCCCTACAGCTCCTGCTGCGCCGCGCCGAGGGCCAGAGGACCTGCAGGGAGGTGGAGAATACAGAGGTTTTTTTTAGGCGCACTTTGTGGCACGAAAACGGGCGCCCAGCTCGGAGGGGCGCCCGTTTTTTATCGTGTGGAAACTTGGGCCCATAGAAACATAGAAAATAGGTGCAGGAGTAGGCCATTCGGCCCTTCTAGCCTGCACTGCCATTCAATGAGTTCATGGCTGAACATGCAACTTCAGTACCCCATTCCTGCTTTCTCGCCATACCCCTTGATCCCCCTAGTAGTAAGGACTTTATCTAACTCCTTTTTGAATATATTTAGTGAATTGGCCTCAACAACTTTCTGTGGTAGAGAATTCCACAGGTTCACCACTCTCTGGATGAAGAAGTTTCTCCTCATCTTGGTCCTAAATGGCTCACCCCTTATCCTTAGACTGTGACCCCTGGTTCTGGACTTCCCCAACATTAGGAACATTCTTCCTGCATCTAACCTGTCTGAACCCATCAGAATTTTAAACGTTTCTATGAGGGCCCCTCTCATTCTTCTGAACACCAGTGAATACAAGCCCAGTTGATCCAGTCTTTCTTGATAGGTCAGTCCCGCCATCCCGGGAATCAGTCTGGTGAACCTTCGCTGCACTCCCTCAATAGCAAGAATGTCCTTCCTCACTTTAGGAGACCAAAACTGTACACAATACTCCAGGTGTGGCCTCACCAAGGCCCTGTACAACTGTAGCAACATCTCCCTGCCCCTGTACTCAAATCCCCTCGCTATGAAGGCCAACATGCCATTTGCTTTCTTAACCGCCTGCTGTACCTGCATGACTTTACCAAGGAAGAGGATGCTGCCATAGACAAAGTAAAGGAGGAGGTAGTGGAGACGCTTGACAGGATAAAAATTGATAAAGAAGAGGTTTTAGAAAGGCTGGCTGTACTTAAAGTAGATAAATCACCAGGAGCGGATAGGATGCATCCTAGGATGCTGAGGGAATTGAGGGCGGAAATTGCGGAGGTACTGGCCATAACATTCCAATCTTCCATAGATATGGGGGTGGTGCCAGAGGACTGGAGAATTGCAAATATTCAAAAAAAAAGGTTGTAAAGATAAACCCAGCAGCTGCAGGCCAGTCAGTTTAACCTTGATAGTGGGGAAGCTTTTAGAAACAGTAATCAGGGACAGAATTAACAGTCACTTGGATAGGGGTGGATTAATTAAGGAAAGCCAGCACAAATTTTTAAAGGCAAATCGTGTTTAACCAACTTGATCAAGTTTTTTGATGATGTAAAGGAGAGGGTTGATGAGGGCAATGCAGTTGAGGTAATGTACATGGATTTCAAAAGGCGTTTGACAAAGTGCCACATAATAGGCTTGCCAGCAAAATTGAAGCTCATGGAATAAAAGGGACAGTGGCAGCCTGGATACAAAATTGGCTAAGTGACAGGAAACAGAGAGTAGAGGTGAATGTTTTTTTTCCGGACTGGAGCAAGGTATACAGTGGTAATCCCTGGAGATCATTTCTAGGAACACTGCTTTTCTTGATATATAGTAAAGACTTTGACATTGGTATACAGGGCACAATTTCAAAATTTGCAGATGACACAAAACTTGGAAGTATAGTGAACAGTGAGGAGGAGAGTGATAGATTTCAGGAAGACATAGACAGGCTGGTGAAATGGATGGACATGTGGATGAAGTTTAACGCAGGAAAATGTGCGGTGATGCATTTTGGAAGAAAGAATGAGGAGAGGACATATCAACTAAATGATACAATCCTAAATTGGGTGCATGAACAGAGAGACCTGAGGGTATGTGTGCATAAATCATTGAAGGTGGTAGGGCAGGTTGAGAAAGCAGTTAACAAGGCTTATGTGATCCTGGGCTTCATAAATAGAGTTATGGAGTACAAAAGTGTGAAAATTATGATGAACCTGTATAAAACACTGGTTCGGCCCCAATTGGTGTACTGAGTCCAATTCTGGGCACCACACTTTAGGAAGGATATGAAGGCCTTAGAGAGGGTGCAGAACGGATTTATGAGATTGACTTCAGGAATGAGGGACTTCAGTTACGTTGTTAGACTAGAGAAGCTGGGGTTGTTCTCGGAGCAGAGAAGGTTGAGAGGAAATTTGATAAAGGTGTTCAAAATCATGAGAGGTCTGGACAGTGTAGATAGAGATAAACTGTTCCCATTGGCAGAAGGGTCGAGAACCAGAGGATACAGTTTTAAGGTGATTGGCAAAAGAACCAAAGACGACATAAGGAAAAGCTTTTTTATGCAGTGAGTGGTTAAGATCTGGAAGCACTGCCTGAAAGGATAGTAAAGGCAGACTTAATTTTATCTTTCAAAAGGGAGTTGGATAAGTATCTGAAGGAAAATAAATTGCAGGGCTCTGTGGATGGGGCAGAGGAGTGGGACTAGCTGAGAGTTGGCACGCGCGCGACGTGCCGAATGGCCTTCTTCCGTGCTGTAACCATTCTATGATTCTATGATCTTTTTTCAAAGACTGCAAAGCTCCAATTGGGGTTAAATTTGTGGTATTTAAGATAGTCCAAATAGTTCAAAACTCTGAGGCATGCAACAAAGGGTTTCCTCTGGATCAGGTGTGCAATCCAGGACTAAGCTGTGAGGTAGATTTGTGACAAAAGGTGGAAATGGTTACAAGGAGGGCAGGCTCTTGGATGCATGAACCTATTACTGAGTACGCTGGATGAAAACCTAATTTAAGGGTAGGCGCAACGCTTTGCTAAACCCACATTTGTCAGTTGTTTAATGATAACTCACAACTATCCTCCTTGGGAAGAAGGTAAGTCGAGTCACTTTGGAGTAAAGATTAATCCAAGATAACACATCTGTTGATGAAAGTTCGGAACAAAGCCAATCGTTCTTGGACGAGGCAGGTAGTGATAAGAAAGCCTGGTCCTTCCATCACACTAAAACCAGCTGTCCACCATATAGCTGATGAGGAAACTCTGAAACTTGTAACAATATCTATTGGAAGGTGTTACTTGGAGGTTGGATGTGAGAACACGCACTCCAGGGATCTGTGCATACTATGATTGGGTTACAAAGAGGCAAGCAGGCACTGGTGAAACACCACATCTCCAACTGATTAAATAACTATTAGATGGGTTATGATGTTTGTCTATATTGTGATCAGGAGGATTGGCAATGCACTGACAGTTAGTAGTGCTGCTCATCGTGCCACCCATGAGAAGCACCTGGTATGTGCTGTCCACCTAGTGAGGGCTCAAACCCACACTTACCAGTTATCTAATGGCAACTCCTGACTAGCCTCCTTGAAGCAGAGAAAAGCAGAGTATCTTTGGAGTCAAAGTGGTGAAGAAAGTTCAGAACTGAGATAATCCCTTGAGCAGACTTGGTAATTGATATCTGAGCCACGCGTGTCCACAGTACTTCAAGGCACTGTTAATGATTGACCAGCCTGTTTGGCTTACTTACGGAACCTGGAAGGTGAGCCCTGTCTCTGCAACTGGGACTCTTCCCACTCAGCTCCAGATAATCTTGCAAGGCAATGCTTCAATGGGTATGATATTCTGGGCTGATTAAGCAGAGTGAAGCTTGCCAGTGCTCTATATGGCTGCAGTTTTAGTGTGCTGAAGTCCAGCAGTACCTCCACTCACACTAAGGGAGGTTCACTAAACCTGGCTTTGTCAGCTTGGTTTAGTTGCTAACACTTTCTGAGTCAAAAGATTGTAGCTTCATGCCCCATATGGAATTGTGCACACACTATAGACTAACATTTCAGTGCAGTACTGGAGTGCTGCATTGTTGGGGGTCTGCCATTCAGATGAAACATTAAACCAAGGCCACACCTACATGCACAGGTGGACGTAAAAGATCCTATGGCATTTTATTAAAAGCAGGGAGCTCATCTCGTGTGCTGGCCAACATTAGACTCTGAGTTATTATTGCTGAAAACAAGTGCAGGCGCACGGGAACACCACCACTTCCAAGTTCCCCTCCAAGTCACAGACCATCCTGACCATATATTGCAGTTCCTTCATTGTTGCTGGGTCAAAATCCTGGATCTTCTTACCTAACAGCATTGTGGGAGCATCTTCATCACATGGACATGCAACCTTGTTCTGGACTCACCCACAAATGGAAACAGTTTATCTACATCCACTCTATCAAACTCTTTTGTAATTTTAAAGACCCCAATTGGATCTCCTCTTAATCTTCTCTTTTCCAGAGAAAAGAGTCCCAACCTGCTTAATCTTTCCTGATAGTTGCATCCTCTTAATTCTGAAAACATTCTTGTAAATCTTTTCTCTGCTTTCACCATTGCTTTAATTTCCTTTTGATAGTATAACGACCAGAACTGCACATAATATTCCAAATGTGGTCTAACTGATGGTCTACATAAATAGAACATTACCTCCCTGCTTTTATATTCTGTTCCACTAGAAATGAATGCCAGCCTGTTGTTTACACTTTTTATGACCTTATCAACTTGTGTTGTTACTCTTAGTGATTTATGTATCTGTATTCCCAGATCTCTTTGCTCCTCTATCCAATTTAGTTGCTTACTTTCCAAGGACTAAGTGGCCTCCTTATTCCTCCTACCAAAATGAACTACCTCACACTTTGCTATATTGAATTTTATTTGTCATTTATCTGGCCACGCTACAAGCCTGTTTATCTCCTCCTGTATTTTGGTGCAGGCCTCCACATTATTAACTATACCTTCAATTTGGTATCATCTCCAAATTATGACAGCATACCTCGAGTTTCTGAGTCTAAAAATTTGCAGGGCAACGGGGAAGAGCAGGGGAGTGGGACTAGCTGAAGTGCTCTCGCAGAGAGTAGGCATGGGCTCGATGGGCTGAATGGCCTCCTTCTGAGCTGTAACCATTATATAATTCTATGATTCAAATAATTTATTTAAATGGTGAACTATAGTGGTCCCAGCACAGATCCCTATGGGACTTCCCACTTTCTGCAAGTCTGAGAAACATCCCTTAACTCCTACCCTCTGTTTTCTATTTTGTTGAGGTATCTGTGTTAATCAGAAACAACAACTTGTATTTATATTGCACCTTTAATGTAGTAAAACATCCCAAGGTACTTCACAGGAGTATTATAAGACAAAAATTTGACACCAAGCCACATAAGGAAAAATTATGGCAGATGACCAAAAGCTTGGTCAAAGAGGTAGGTTTTAAGGAGTGTCTTAAAGGAGGAAAGAGAGGCAGAGACGTGGTGAAGTTTAGGAAGGGAATTCCAGAGCTCAGGGCCTAGGCAACAGAAGGCATGGCCACTAAGTGTTGAGCAATTATAATCAGGGATGCTCAAGAGGGCAGAATTAGAGGAGCGCAAATATCTCGGGGTTATCTGAAATAGTTTGGAAACAACATAACAGCTGTAGCAAGAAATGACACAACTAACAAAGAGATAGAAGCAGATTCATCTGGATTGAAATAAATGATAGTAAGAGATCAGTCACGCTATTGAGGTTATACTACAGACCACCAAATAGTGTAAAGGAAGTGGAGGAAGAAGTATATAGGCAAATATATGAAATGAGTAAAAAAAACAGAAACATAATTATGAGAAATTGCAACTGGCAGGGAGGGAGTGAAAGGAGAGAAGGGGATGAGTGCAAGACTCCTTTCTGACCCAATAAGTAATAAGCCCAACAAGGGAAGCAGCGCTGCTAGACCTAGTAATGGGAAATAAACCGGAGCAGATAAGGGAAGTAAGTGTGGGAGAACGTCGAGGGAATAGTAATCACAATATAATGAGATTTAAGATAATGATTGAGAAAGATACAGATAGTACAAACACCAAAGTAATAGACTGGAAAAAGCCATGGGAATGAGCTCAGGAAGGTGAACTGAACAAAAATATAGAGAAAGAAGTGGAACAACAGTGGGCAATATTTCACAGGGAGATCGATAGAGTTCAGGAGAAATATATTCTACTAAAAATAAGAACAAACTTGCCAAGAATGAGATGCCATCGATAAATAAAGAAGTGAGGATAAAAATGAATCTAAAGGAAAAGACATATGCAAAGTTCATAAACAATAAGGAAGGATGGCAGAAGGGAATAAAGTAAGCTAAGAGAGAGGTTAAAATACAATTAGGAAGATAAGGAGAAAATATGAAATAAAAATATCAAAGAATATAAAAAGAAACAGTAACATATTCTGTTGGCACATAAGTAACAAAACGAGAATTAAGATAGGGTCAGAGCCACTGATAAACTCGCAGGAGATGGTACTGAAATAGCATAGATATTGAATAGATACTTTGGAGTCGATTTTAACTCTCCTTTATGATAGCTATATCTGTTATTTGCTTTTGTTTCCCATTCACTTGATTCTATTAAAATGTCTGTTCATTTTCCGGTCAGTTCTGATGAAAGACACTGTCCAGAACATTAGCTTATCTTTTTCTTTCTACAGATGACTGATCTCTTTTGTATTTCCAGCATTTCCAGTATTTGTTTGAGTTTTCAAACATTTGCAGTTTTTTTTAATTGGTGTGTATAAAAGGGTTCTAATGGAATGTCGAAGTCCCATTCCATAACCTTATTAAATTGCTTAAGCCAAATTCACTCATCCGGCAGCAGAGAAATTAACTCTTCGAATCCAAATCAAATAACAGCCCAAAAAATTGATCAGATTAAGATGAAACTGAATTGAAATAACATACTGGACAACTCGCTCATTAACTGGGACGTTGTCTGATCATCCGAGACCCCGCTGTTTTAGGCATTCGCTGTATGTTTATGCTCACATTGTTTACCCTTGGCGTGCTGGTGATAGAATCCACCGACACCTCGCGGAACTTGACAAGAATCTGATGGGAACCTTGGGGAAGTACAACTCGTTCAAAATTCAGCTCATATGTGCTTATAGTTGGTTAGTGTAATCTACTAACGAATTACAGCAAGCAACGAAAGAATCAGAAATCATTAAATTCAATCGCATTTTAAAATCGCACAGTCCATCTGACCATTTTCCTGCATAGCTAAACATTATTTTGGGTTGCTAATTGTTGTCTGATTTATGCAGAAAGTCTAATTTGCATTTCGCAGTTTGTTATGAAGTTATTTGTCACAAAAAATGTTTGCAAAATTTGGAAGCGGCCAATATAAACTGTTGAATACTTATAAAATGTGAAAAACTTATAAACTGTGTTTTTACACATACATGTGTGTGTGTGTGTGCGTGCATGCGATTAAACAGAGAGAAATATGCAAACAACCCAATTTAATTTACTGCTATTTTTTTCATTAATTTTGAGTGACAATCTTGATTGGCCTGGAGTTTTCAAATGTCCGAAGAATAATAAATAATACTTTTTAAATGTCATTTTATAACGATATTCCGATTGAATGAATACAAATTTTTGCGTAACTACTGACTTTTGGGGACAGAAAGAAGAAAACTCAACAGGAATAGTGTTATCTCGTACTTTGCCAAAAAGTTCAGGGAAATTTTAATTTCAGTTGATTGACAGTCTCTATAGAAACGGCCAGGTCTTAATCCGTCTGGGCCCGCCCTCTGGTGCAGTTTGACCAATCATTGGAGGAGAGAACGACCCGATTCTGCTCCAGAGTAGGGCGCCGTCACGTTGAAAACACACAGATCCATCCCGGGAGATAGTTATCTGCATGGTTTCTGCATGGGGGAAAAAACCTGATCGGCTAGATCCAGCCGAAAGGAGAAAGCTTTGGGGCATATGCGGCGGGGGTGGGGGAAACAAAAAAGAGAAACATGTCTTCCGTTGCAAACGAAATCACGAGCACAATTGAGATTAAAGAAGAAAACGCCAGCCTGCAGCCAAAGATCAATACACTGGGCTCTCCAGCCACTCTGGAGCCTGAAGTGAGTGCACTTTCTGCCAGCCCGGAGATTTCCGACCAGCTCCCCGTTGAACTTTTAACCAACCCCGCGTCAGCCCTGACTTTCTCGCCGGAGCAAGTGGCGTGCGTCTGCGAGGCTTTGCAACAAGGAGGGAACCTGGATCGCTTAGCCCAGTTTCTCTGGTCCCTGCCTCCCAGCGATCTGCTACGTGGCAACGAGAGCATCCTAAAAGCCCGGGCTCTGGTGGCTTTTCACCAGAGTCGGTACAAAGAGCTCTACAGCATTCTGGAGAGCCACAACTTCGACGCGTCGTGCCACACCGCGCTGCAGGATCTGTGGTACAAAGCCCGCTACACCGAAGCCGAGAAGGTCCGCGGCCGGCCCTTGGGGGCGGTCGATAAGTACCGGCTGCGGAGGAAGTTCCCCTTGCCCAGGACCATTTGGGACGGGGAGGAGAGGGTCTACTGCTTCAAGGAGAAGTCGCGGAACGCGCTCAAAGAGCTGTACAAGCAGAATCGCTACCCGTCGCCGGCGGACAAGCGCAATCTGGCCAAGATCACGGGGCTTTCCCTCACCCAGGTCAGCAACTGGTTCAAAAACCGGCGCCAGCGGGACCGAAACCCATCGGAAACCCACTCGAAAAGGTGAGACTCCCAAACTTCCCAAGTCTCCGGGGGGCGCTTCCTAATGCCACAAAATGGCGCTTATCTAGTCCTTTATTTCCTACTTTAAAAAAAAAGTTATACTGGAAAGATTTTATTATTCCAATCATTTTTTTTGTTACCCCCCCCACGGGGTCAGTGGTGAAATGGGTTGTCCGGGGCCGCCACTGCTATTTTTGGGAGGAGGGGTGTGAGGGGAGGGGGAAAGAAAACTATTGGGGGAAGTTTTTTTTCCACACGGGATCCAAGAGCAGGAGAAACAAAGAGCTCATTTGTTTTTGTACGTAATTATGTGGGTTTAAAAAAAATAAAATCACTATTTCCACACGGTGTGTGTGTGACGGGAGCGATTCTTTTCGGGGGTTGTTTAAGCTGCTTTGCAGCATGGCCGTACACTGGCTTTGTTTTGAAACATGAGTCTTTCCCATTCAGCTCGAATTTCAGCCGAGTTCACTTCTCCAGAGCAAGTTTGCTCCTATTTCCTCCCCCCACTTATTCGTATCTCGCACAAAATACTTCTCGCCGTCTGCTGGGTTCACTTCAAGTTTTGGGATGGAAATCAGACGGATTCTTTTTTTCCCCCTTTTTAAAAAAAAATGATGGTGGATTTACATTTTTTTCCTTGCCTTGTGCCACAAAGGTAGTGAAATGCTTTTGTGTTTGAAGGGGGAGTGCGCACCTGGTGGAGGTAGTGTCGAGCGACAAGGTCTTAACTGTATTCATTTCAAATGGTGATGTCAGAAACTGCTGGAGGGCATTTGTAAAGTGAACGAGGTGAAGGACGCCTTTGTACTCGGCCAGCGCACCATGCAGTTGGATAGGAAAAGTCAGAATCCGCAAATAGAACCAATGCATCTGACTCATTGGCCATTCTGGTCCCTTTTTTAAAAAAAAAATTATTGCTTTTAAAAAAAAAGTATTTTGTGCAAAAAAAAAAGTGACTTTATTACTAACAAAACACACACGCACAAGGGAATCTTTGATATAATTTGGGAAAGAACTAGTTCGTTGCAACTTTATTGGTTGATATTCCTAAAGGTCAAAGAGGTACATACTGAGTTGTACTATCGGGTTGGTTTGATCGAGATGTCGGGAGAAAGACACCCCTCGGGGCAAAGTAAGCGCTAAAGATATTCGAACTTGCCATTTGCAATTAAAATCCAATTTGAAAGGATGGCTAGAAGACTTTAAAAACACGGATAAGGAAGAATTATGGATCCAACAGTGATCAGTCACCTTTGCAACTGTATTTTGAACACGCATGTTATTTACAAAATACAAACTATGTATAACTGATAACTAAAAAGCAAGCTGGGAATCTCTAACAAAACCAGAAATTGCTGGAAATACACAACAGGCCAGTAAGCATTCATAGAGAAAAGACATGTTAACATTCACGGCATAACCCTTTGTCACTAGTGGTCTCCAAACAGTAAGGCAACCAGTATGGTCAATTTGAAAGCCTCAGTACCTTTTTATAATGGCAAAACACAGGATGGCTGTTTTGATGTGCACAGCACAGCTAAACATATAATAAATAATACTGGTTCCAAATCATTGAAAAACAGTCCAATAAACGAACAACCTGGGAGGCATGCCCAAAACGCAAACATATAAAAATTCTGATATGACATAGTGCATTGTTTGATCCATCCAAATAAATTGCTGTAATTGATTGAATGTAAGAATAGTAGCTACAGCTGTTTTTATATCTGCTTTCAAATACATTGTCTGATCCTTTTAAGAAATGTTAGATATTTCTTGGTGCATTTCCAGGAATTAGTAACGTTTTATTGGGCAGAACATCAAAGCCTAGGAATTATTCGTGCTGATATTCACATGTACACTATTTTAACACAGCGCTAACCGGTTCATTTTAAATGGGTTCATGCTTCCACAAAAGTAGTAGAGAAGGAATGTCATATGAAAGTGTTAAAGTGTACAGCCAATAGTATTGGCAACAGACTCGAGTCTCGAAGGGTCAGACTTTACATGGTGGTAGAAAAAAAATGGGGCATACAAATTATTATAAAAATTAAATGGCACCCTGCAGGTTAAGATGTGGGAGGGATAATTCTCATTATAGAATGATGGAATAATGCAGCACAGAAGGAGGCCATTTGGTCTATTGAGTTTGTGCCAGTTCTTTCAGAACAAATCCAGCTAGTCCCATTCCCCTGCTCTTTCCCCATAATCCCTGCAATTTCTGTCTCCTTCAAGTATTTATCCAATTCCCTTTTGAAGGCTACTCTTGCACCTGTATCCACTACCCTATCAGGCAGTGCATTCCAAATCCTAACCACTTAGCGTGTAAAAAAAAAAAAAAGTTTTTTGTCATATCACCTCTGGTTCTTTTGTTAGTCACTTTTAAATCTGTGGCCGCTGGTTATCAACCCTTCAGCCATTGGAAACGGTTTCTTTTTATTTGATCTACCTAAACCCTTCATGATTTTAAACACCTCAATCAAATCTCCTCTTGGCCTTTTTTGTTCTAACCCCAGCTTCTCCAGTCTATCCACATAAACTAATCTGTCATCCCTGGAACAATTCTAGTAAATCTTTTTTGTACCCTTTCCAAAGCCTTCACATCCTTCCCAAAGTGTGGTGCCCATAATTGGACACAATACTCCAGCTGGGGCCGTCCTAGTGTTTTATATAGGTTTAGCATAACTTCCTGGCTTTTGTACTCTATGCCCCTATTTATAAAGGTGAGAAACTTCAATGCTGGGAAACATGGCCCTTCCATTTTGGAAATAGTCTCTATAACATCTACTCTGCACTGGGAATAGATTTTGACTGCAGCCGTTGAAATGCAACTCCTTTGCAGTCACCCATCTTTGTGTCCACATTCAGTGAGATTGTCAGTTTGTGTGAAAAGTTATTGCTAATTTTATGTTGTATGGGTGTTGTCCTGTGCCCACTATGAACTCAATTGTGACAAGTTCTTTCGCACCCCTGGGCCAAACACATTTCATGCGGGACATGTTGAAATGGCAGAAAGAAGAACATTTCATCCCATCATTCTGAGCTGTATCAAACACTTCTCAAGGAATCTGAGGGTTAATGCTGAAGCCCACCAGATGACCCAGCTTTCCCATCTTCACCAGGACAACTGCATGTCTGAACATCACTGTGATAATGTTTCAGAGATTCACTTTATTGTATCAATTTAAAGTAGCACCTCATCTGATATTTACATATCTGTATACTTCAAATAAATGGGTTGGATAACTTGGACTTATCATGCCCTACACTCTTGATACAGTATAATCAATGCATTTTGTTTCAAAATCTAAATTTTCATCATGTTTAATATCATGCCTTTGAGATTTGAGTGAATCTCTCATTGTTGTTCTCTATCACAATTATTTTCCTTTTCCAGGACTCCTTGGTGGCACGTGACTTAAAACTGAAATTGATGATCTATATATTTATTTTTTGGATCCATTCTGTTTTATAATTTTATATAAAACAGAACTTATAATCATTGAATACTGGAACTCCATCACTGGGCTTAAGCATTCACTAACTAACTACACTAAACAAAATGTTATTGTGCACAGTATTATAAGACTGCTTTTCCCTTTTGAGATACAAGGCTGTTTTTTTGTGAATTGTGAATATCCTATCATGTGAATTTTTTTTTTCATAGTATAATGTTTTGCCAAGGACAGCAGGTTTGTTAGTGGATTATAATTCTATCTATTTCCATTATGTTAAATGAAAGTAACTTAAAATATTGTTAGTAAGCATCAACCATTAATGAAAAAGTACTTATATCTTAAACCTGTTTCTACAGTGAGTCAGATGGTAATCACAGCACTGAAGATGAGTCCAGCAAGGGCCAAGATGACATGTCGCCTCGTCCATTGTCAAATCCATCTGATGGAATGAACCACTCCAATATCCAAAGTCATCCAGAAGGCATGTACATGCATCATATTGGGGAACTGAAGCCCTCCCAGAGTTCCTCTGGCATACTACTGAATGGAAACCTTGTAACTACAAATGGCTCTCCTGTGTTTTACAATGGAAGTTCTTTCATCCAAGGTCCTAATGGGGTCCTTGTTAATGGACTGTCTTTAGGAAATGCCCAGACAATAAATTTAAGCCCAGTCGGAACCACTCCCAGTGTGCTGGTTAACAGTATTTCAAATGGTGAGTTATTAGTGAATTGCTCTCCTTCAAATAAGGATTTTAAAAACTTGGCTGAATCATTGTCCTGTTCAACTGTGACTTTCAATCCCAATTCATCTGTTCCCTTCCCAGGGTCCACTGAAATTAAAACTGAAAGTGTACACATGCTTACCTCTCAAGAAGTGGCAGCTTCAGGTTCTGCTGAAATCAGTAGAGGCCCGACACAAGTAAACCAATATGGCCTTGTGCAGCTCCAAAATTCAGAAAATAACATCCAACTGGTAAATGGAAATATTGGGTTACCTTCACTGCAGTTGCCTTCTGTTTCTGCTGCACCATCGCAGGGTGAGTTTCTTTTTCATTTTTCTGTGAGATTGGTCCAGGCAATGGATTAATGTAGTCAATTTAATGTTGTACATACATTCCATACTAAACTCTTCCAAAAATGCTGACTGAATTTAGTTTCATTGTGTTATATCAAATAATATATTGATATTGTATTATAGTTTTCTTTTGTATGGGGTGAATAAAGTGGCACTGTATGAGCATTTTGGAAAGCACTATGTCTGACAAATGCAGACCCTGTTCAGTCCACAGCAACTGACCAGCTGCATACAAACATCATCAGCTTACTTAACTGGATTGGTATTTGGTCTGACAGACTTGTACATATTGTGAAAATCCCTGTTGAATCTTGGAGTAGTTGAGGACCTGTTTTGCAACTTTCTCTTTGAAAATCTTTCCCCTACAAAAAAAATTGTGTTGTGCAATTAACCCTTGCAGTGTAAATTTTGCAGCAAAAAAAGCAAATGTCTGAAGTATGCTAGAAATGTGACAAGTGTAGTATTTGCAGAATGAGTACCAATTACCATGCAAAATGCTTTGCAGCATTACTACCACCCAGTGTGATTTAGCCACTTAGCAAGGTCACTGGGTGAATGTCACAGGTCATTTGCTAGATGCCATACCTTTTTGAAAATTGGCTATATAGGTCCTGCCCTTTGCTCTGATCTTTTCAATTGTGTGCCGTAACCTCTGTTGCATTGACTCCTTAATAAGAATATTTAACAGTCTTTGGTTACTTGTGTGACACTGGATCAGAATTGAAAACTCTCCCTTGGACATACCTATAACCAACCCTAGCACAACCTATTGTAATATGTCCATTGTGTTCTGTATTCTGGTAATGCACAGATAGAAAATAATCACTGCCCTTTATATTGTAGCACTGCTGCTGACAACAGCCTTGACTTTGGTACCCGCTCTGATATAAATGAAGCAGTGCTACTGGCATTGGAGGAGCAGAGTCTCCTCAAGCAATAGTTTTGCATAGCTTCCTGAAAAGCAGGCATGCTACCAGTGGCAGATGACAGTGATGACTGAATGCAGTCCTTCCACAGTCAATAGAAAAGTACTATGGCCAGAAAACTAAAGTGGCAATTGTGAAATTTTAATAACTAAACGTGCACAAGCTTGCCGATGTATATTTGTTACTCTTTAGTTGCTGACATAAATTAAACCAATATAAAAGGGGTGTCAGTTTAGGGACCAACTTTACTGCATTCACTGTGAAGGAATCTTCCCTAATAGGAGAAGTGTAAACAATCACAACTCTAGTCCATTTATAGCATCTACCTGCCTACATAAAAGTTAATGCAATCTTCTTAAAAAAAAAAGCTTATAATTAAAATAGATATAAGATACTTTTACAGTACCCGAGCAAATTGTTCAAATGTGCAGCACAAACTAGTTTAAATATCTGCCCCCCTCTCCAAATTACAACTAGATTCAACAATCTTTTAAAGAAGCTTGATTTTTTAAAAAATCATTTGTTTTAAGATATGTACTGTTTCCTAGATAATATAATACGAATGCATTGAACAAGAGCTACTATAATCAACAGGATTCACCTAAAGTCTAACCACTCAGCTCATGATAACCACCTTGAGTAACCTTGTAATGTGCCGATACTGTAGGTACAATATTAGTTTTTCTATTAAGTTGTATTCAGTTCTAGCTTCCTCTACCAGTTAGTAATAATCTGGAACTGTACAGCTGTTGCACAGACTGGTACAACAGAAGCCTTTGCGGCCCCTGAAGCATGAAGCAGGGCATCCTTCCTGCTGTTTGTAATTCACATTCAATTCAGTTTTATTTCCCTCATTATTGTATATTATTTTTTTCT
>NW_027251197.1:0-60659 GCF_044704955.1 Pristiophorus japonicus | reverse complement strand
GGGGGGGGGGGGGGGGGAGGGGGGCAAGCGATCCTCCAACTAGGGATGCCTCCCCTCCCCCACACACGGACCGACGGCTCGGCTTAGCGCAGGTGTGGCCCAAACCGGTTCCAACTGGAAAGTTCTCTTCTGCAGATCGCTGCTTCCCCCCACACACACACACACACACACAATTTGCATGTTACAGGAACTGTTCTCAGAAACCACAAAGTAAATACGGGCAAGATAGGCCTTCGACAACAAGTCCCACGGCAACCGAACCAGGGCTCCACCCCACCTCCCCGTGTCTCTTCCTCAATTCCCAAATCCCTCCCCCCTCAGTATCTCTTCCTCAAATCCCTCCCCCCTCAGTATCTCTTCCCAAATCCCTCCCCCCTCAGTATCTCTTCCTCAAATCCCTCCCCTCTCAGTATCTCTTCCTCAAATCCCTCCCCCTCAGTATCTCTTCCTCAAATCTCTCCCCCCTCAGTGTCTCTTCCTCAATTCCCAAATCGCTCCCCCCAAAGTGTTTCTTCCTCAAATCCCTTCCCCCTCAGTCCCTCTTCCTCAAATCCCTCCCCCCTCTCTTCCTCAAATCCCTCCCCCCCTCCTGTGTCTCTTCCTCAAACCCTCCCCCTCACTCCCTTAGTGTCTCCTCCCCAAATCCCTCCCCCGTGTCTCTTCCTCAAATCCCTCAGTGTTTCTTCCTCAAAACCCTCCCCCTCACATCCCTTCCCCCTCACTCCCAAATCCCTCAGTGTCTCTTCCTCAAATCCCTCCCCCCCCTCAGTGTCTCTTCCTCAAATCCCTCCCCCCTCACATCCCTTCCCCCTCAGTGTCTCTTCCTCAATTCCCGCTCCCCCCCCCACCACCACCACCACTCTGTCTCTTCCTCAATTTCCCTCCGTGTCTCTTCCTCAATTTCCCCCCCCCCCGACTATCACCATCTCTTCCTCAATCCCCCTCAACCTCCCGCACTCCCCCAAAAAACCCTACAGCCCCTTCCCGCACCTCCCCCACCCACTCTTCCTTAACCCCCTATCCCAACTCCCCCCCCCCCTCCTCCAAATCACCCTCTCCCACTATCTCTTCACCCCCCCCCCGCCAAAACCCTATAGCCCCTTCCCACACAGTGTCTCTTCCCCCACCTCTCTGCTCTGCACCCCCCTACTCGTCTCTGTACCCTAATCACTTGCGCCCCCCCCCCCCACTCAATGTTGCTCTCCTCTTCCTTCCCTCCCCCCCCCCCCCCGCCCCAGCCCGTTGGCTCTTGGGTCGTTCTGTGGGACACATTTGCTAAAATGGCCGCCTAGCACGACCCTCCCGAATTAACCGTCATGTTTTTTTTTCTCCTCCCTCGCTCGCTCACACCGCCCCCCCCTCCCCCACGAACAATGGCGACCACGTCTCTGGTTTATCTCCAGGTGGGCGAGGAGGAGTCAGAATCAGGGACAGGACCCGGAGCAGTGACCTCGAGGGGAAAACCGAACCCGGCTCACCGGCTCCAACACCACAAAGCAGCCAGCAGGGGGCGCAGGAGCCGGGGGGGGGGGGGGGGGGGGGGGGTTGGGAGGTGTGATCTTGGCTCCCATTGGGCGACGGCAGAGCGGGCACCTTCATCGCTAGGGCACTGAGGCCAACAGGTTGTTGGTCAATGGCAGAGAACAGGAGCCCCGCCTGTGTCACCACGGCCTGAAGTCCTCACTCCAGGATCACCGGGCTCCAGAGACTCCGCCCATGTCCCCAGCACTGTTCCCATGGTTACCTCGAATTAACACTCCCTTCCCTCCCCACCCAATCAACCTCAAGGTGGTCAGCCCCACCGCCCCTTCAAGGTCGTGGAGCCAATGTTCCCCAGGTGCTCCTCATAACTCAGCCTCGAGGCTCTTTCAGCGGAGTTAGACCGGAGCGAGGGGCAGGGGCCATGGGGTGGAAAGGGGAGAGGTCGGAGTTGAGCTCATGCCTGGATCCTCAGGGATTAGAAGAGGCTCTCTCTCTCTTTCTCTCACACAAATTAACAATGAGCCACATTAAAAAGAGAGGCATTAGGGTTTAAGGAAGGACTTAAAGGTTTAGGGAGGGAATTCCAGAGCTTCAGGCCCCCAGGCAGCTGATGGGGGAGCCATGGGAATCAGGAATGCCCAAGAACACCTCTCCATCCCACCTCCCTCTCCCAAGAGTCCGAGGCCTTCAGAACAGTCCCACGGACACCAATCGTTCCCGGGTATCTCATTCAGGTGTCCATTGTCGTAACGAATCTAGATACATTCTGGCTATTCCTCAATGGGGGGGGCCTCAGTCCTAGCTAGACATCCATCCATTTGTCTCGGCCTCTCTCGGTCATGGGGGAAAAAGAGTCACTGAATGGACAACCCCCGATTGACCCTTCACCTCAGCTGAGGCATGATGGTCCAGCGGCGACCATCGTTCCCCACAGCGGGGGCCGGGAGCAGAATGCTCGATAAACACCCACACACAGTCAGGAGGAGCAGGCACAGGGACATTGTTCAAATGCCGGTGCTAGCTGGGTCACTTTGCCCTGGTGCGGCCCCCTGTCCCACCTGGAGAGCGAGCGAGCGAAAACTCTTCGCCAACCCACCTGTGGATCGGGCAAGTTTCCGTCGTGGAATTGAGAAACAGTCGCCAAGAAACAGAGAGTGGGGGCTGGGGCTGGTTGGGGGGTTGGTCAGGGCAGAGGAGTAGAACACCATGTCCCGATTGGAGGACGGGTGATATTGCATCGACCGGCCCAATTTGGGGGGGGTTCAGCCACACTACCATCTTGAATCTGGGCACCAAAATGCCCCTTCCTTCGCTTGGGGGGGGGGGAAGGAAGATTCACCATACTTTGCTCGTTCTAATGCCATTGCCTCCCAGTCTCCATCACTCCCACCCCTCCAGTATCTCGCCCAAGTGGCCATCCTTCGACTCCAAGCCATTTGACCAAGGGGGGCATCACAATCCTGCTCCAGGTCAGGCTCAGCTAACAAGGGTGCACTCTGGGAGGAGGGCTCAGCGGGGGAAGGAGGAACCCAGATTGGGATTTCCCCACCCACCCAATCCGAGACGGATAGCCACCCGGGCGCCAGGACTCCCCCCGCCCCTCCCTAGCCCAGGGCGCCGATATGATTTGCAGCAACAATCAATCACCGGTCCCCACCCGAAACCGGTTAACCCAGCAGAAACATGGGTGGACCCTGTGGGCCTCCCAGCCTATGGTGCAGTGCCAGGCCACACGGTTAACCCGGGGAGGGAGGGAGGGGGCAATCGAGCTTCAGAAACAGATACACATTCTCCCCCCTCCCCTGGGAAGCGGTACATCGACCCCCAGGAGGGAACTAGTAAATCCTTCTGCACCACTCCCACTGTCCCTTTAAAAAAAAGAGAACCAGCCCCCCCTCCCCCAAAAAAAGGAAAGTGGTACATCCTACACCCCACCCCACTCCCGGTGCCCCCAGTAAGGGGCGTGAACCCATAGCCCCTCCCCTCAGCCCACTGAAAACCATCTCCAATCTCTCGCTGGTGGTGTACAGTATCTCGGTCAAACAATGCAGTTTATAGCCTACATTTCACTTTTATTGTCACACTGTGTACCCAATCTGACCTTAGCATTGAGTTTATCACAGTGTGTGTTTAAATTTCACACACCAGATAAGATAAAGCCACACAAGATGGCAGGCGGAGCAATGCAACTAGTGGCAACTTTAAACAAGCCTAAAAATACAGACAGACACACACACACACACAGACACAGGTTTAATCCCAAAACATTGCTCAGCGATCTGCAGCTTCACCCAGTCCCAGGGCTATAGCAAGAGTCCCAGCAACAAGGACTGGGCGGAACCCCACACAGACACAGACACGTAGAGAGACACAGGGAGAACGAGCGAAAGTTGGAGATACAGGGAGCGAGAGATTCGTAAAGCGAGACACACACACACACCCGGTACAACCCCCCACCCCAACGCTCTCAGAAACCCAGCCCCAACCACCCTACACACACACACAGATCCACAGAGAGACACACACACAGTCCAGCCCTCCCAACACACACAGACAGAGACACACACACACAGTCCATCCAGCCCTCCCAACACACAGAGAAACACACAGACAGAGATACACACACCGCCCCAGTTTCCCAGGTGCTCACCTCCCAGCGCCAGGATGGAATCGTACACCTTGCATTGTATCTGGCCGGTGCTCTGGATCACGCAGTTCATCCACAGCCCCTGGTACATGGCCTGCGCCGTGATAATGTTGTCCCCGGCGTAACTGGACATCTTCCACTGGGGCATGATGGTGCTGGCCACCACGGCCAGCCAGCCCAGCAGGGCCAGGGCGAAGCCCAGAATCTGCAAACCCGCGCTCGCCATGGCGGGGGTGGTGAAATCAACAAGAGAGGAGAAACTGGCTTGAAATAGCAAGCTGGAGGAGCAAAAGTTGTCTGGGCTCACAAACTTTCTGCACTGGTTAAAAACTTTTTAAAGTTGCTTTTTTTCTCTCTCGCCTGATCCGGGTCTGGTCTGCTCTGGTCCAACTCTCGTCTCTTCTACCTGGTTCAGCCCCACCTACACCTGCTTTTAACTGGGTTGCTCGGGGGCGCGCCCCGCCTCCTCGGGAACGCGCGCCCGGGTTTCGATTGGGAAACCAGTTTCGAGTAAATGTGTGTTGCAGGGAACATCAGAGTTTCTCTCAAACCGCCCCCCCCCCCCCCACAACAACAGTAATTTGCACGTGTCCCAAGACTACACAGCACTGTTATCAAACTCAACTGTGACGCCCAGCCACTTAAGGAGAAATTTTAGAGCAGATTATTATAAAAGAGGTCATTTTTATACAGCAACAACAAATTGTATTAGTACAGCGCCTTTAAAGTAGTGAAACTTACAAAGGGCTTCACACCAGTGATATAAGACAAATGTTTGCCGTCCAGCCAAAAGGAGAAATTAGGATAGGTGACCAAACAGAGGTATGGAGAGAAAGCAGGAATGGGGTACTGAAGTTGCATGTTCAGCCATGAACTCATTGAATGGTGGTGCAGGCTCGAAGGGCCAAATGGCCTACTCCTGCACCTATTTTCTATGTTTCTATGTAACGAGCGCCTTAAAAGAGGAAAGAGAGGTTTAGGCAGTGAGTTCCAGAGTTTAGTTTCAGGATTGGCTCAGTGGGCATCACTCTCTCTCGCCTCTGAGTCAGAAGGTTGTGGGATTAAATCCCACTCCAGAGACTTGAGCACAAAAATCTAGGCTGACACTCCCAGTGCAGTACTGAGGGAGCGCCGCACTGTCGGAGGGGCAGTACTGAGGGAGCGCCGCACTGCGCTGTCGGAAGGGCAGTACTGAGGGAGTGCCGCACTGTCAGATGTGCAGTCTTTCAGATAAGACGTTAAACCGAGGCCCCGTCTGCCCTCTCGAGTGGATGTAAAAGATCCCGTGGCCACTATTTCGAAAAAGAGCAGGGTGTCCTGGCTAATATTTATCTCTCAATCAACATAACATTCAGTGGTCATGAAAGGCGCTATATAAATGCAAATCTTTATTTTAGGGCCCAAGCAACAGAAGGCACAGCCACCGATGGTGGAGCGATTATAATCAGGGATGCTCAGGAGGGCAGAATTAGAGGAGGGCAGAGATCTCTGGGGGTTGTGGGGCTGGAGGAGATTCATCATCATAGACAGTCCCTTGGAATCGAGGAAGACTTGCTTCCACTCTAAATGTGAGTCCTTAGGTGGCTGAACAGTCCAATACGAGAGCCACAGTCCCTGTCACAGGTGGGACAGACAGCGGTTGAGGGAAGGGGTGGGTGGGACAGGTTTGCCGCACGATCCTTCCGCTGCCTGCGCTTGGTTTCTGCACGCTCTCGGCGACGAGACTCAAGGTGCTCAGCGCCCTCCCTGATGCACTTCCTCCACTTAGGGCGCACTGGTCTTTGACCAGGGACTCCCAGGTGTCGGTGGGAATGTTGCACTTTATCAGGGAGGCTTTGAGGGTGTCCCTTGTAACGTTTCCTCTGCCCACCTTTGGCTCGTTTGCCATAAAGGAGTTCCGAGTAGGGCGCTTGCTTTGGGAGGAGATTACAGAGATAGGGAGGGGGCGAGGGCCATGGAGGGATTTGAAAACAAAGATGATAATTTTGAAAAATGGCGTTGCTTTACCAGGAGCCAATGTAGGTCAGTGAGCATAGGGGGTGATGGGTGAGCGGGACTTGGTGCGAGTTAGGACATGGGTCAGCGAGCACAGGGGTGATGGGTGAGCGGGACTCGGTGCGAGTTAAGACACGGGGCAGCGAGCACAGAGGGTGATGGGTGAGCGGGACTCGGTGCGAGTTAGGACACGGGTCAGCGAGCACAGGGGTGATGGGTGAGCGGGACTCGGTGCAAGTTAGGACACGAGGCAGCGAGCACAGGGGTGATGGGTGAGTGGGAGTGGGTGTGAGTTAGGACACGGGGCAGCAAAGTTTAGAATGACCTCATGTTTACGTCGGGTAGAAAGAGGAAAAAAAAGAAAGACTTTTCACAACCTCAGGACATCCCAAAGCGCTTTACAGACAATTAAGTACTTTTTTTTGGAGTGCAGTCACTGTTGTAATGCAGGAAACGTGGCAGCCAATTTGCGCACAGCAAGCTCCCACACACAGCAATGTGATAATGATCAGATAATCTATGTTTTGTTATGTTGATTGAGGGATAAATATTGGCTCCAGGACACCGGGGAGAACTCCCCTGCTCTTCTTCCAAATATTGCCATGGGATCTATAACGTCCACCTGAGAGCAGACAGGGCCTCGGTTCAACGTCTCATCCGAACAACGGCCCTCCCTCAGTACTGCCCCTCCAACAGTGCAGCGCTCCCTCAGTACTGCCCCTCCTATTTCTTATGTACCTCTTTGATCAAGCATTTCACCAGTTCTAATTTCTACTTATGCGATTTGGTGTCAAATTTTTGTCTGATAATACTCCTGTGAAGCGCCTTGGGTCATTTCACGATGTTAAAGGCGCTATATAAATACAAGGTTGTTGCTGTGGGTTAGAACATAAGAACATAAGAATTAGGAGCAGGAGTAGGCCATTCGGCCCCTCGAGCCTGCTCCGCCATTTAATAAGATCATTGTGATCCGATCATGGACTCAGGTCCACTTCCCCGCCCGCTCCCCATAACCTCTTATTCCCTTATCGATTAAGAAACTGTCTATCTCTGTCTTAAATATATTCAATGTCCCGGCTTCCACAGCTCTCTGAGGCAGCGGATTCCACAGATTTACAACTCTCTGAGAGAAGAAATTCCTCCTCATCTCAGTTTTAAATGGGCAGCCCCTTATTCTAAGACCATGTCCTCTAGTTCTAGTCTCCCCCATCAGTGGAAACATCCTCTCTGCATCCACCTTGTCAAGCCCCCTCATAATCTTATACGTTTCGATAAGATCACCTCTCATTCTTCTGAACTCCAATGAGTAGAGGCCCAACCTACTCAACCTTTCCTCATAAGTCAATCCCCTCATCCCTGGAATCAACCGAGTGACCCTTCTCTGAACTGCCTCCAATGCAAGTATATTTATCCTTAATTCATCCTTAAATACAGAGACCAATTCTGTACGCAGTACTCCAGGTGTGGCCTCACTAATGCCCTGTATAACTGTAGCAAGACTTCCCTGGTTTTATACTGATTTCCTAGGGGTAACATTTGCTAATGCAGTTCGGAAGTGTTTAAACTAATATGGCAGGGGGATGGGAACCTATGCAGCAAGATAGGGCGAAGTAATATGGAGTCAGAAACAGATGGTAGAAAGGTAAAAAGCAATAGTGGAAGGCCGAGTAAACAAAGGCAAGAAACAAAAAGGGCCACACTACATCTTAATTCTAAAAGGACAAAGGGTGTTAAAAAAACAAGCCTGAAGGCTTTGTGTCCTAATGCAAGGAGTATCTGTAATAAGGTGGATGAATTAACTGTGCAAATAGATGTTAACGGATATGATGTGATTGGGATTACGGAGACGTGGCTCCAGGATGATCAGGGCTGGGAAGTCAACATCCAGGGGTATTCAACATTCAGGAAGGATAGAATAAAAGGAAAAGGAGGTGGGGTAGCATTGCTGGTTAAGGAGGAGATTAATGCAATAGTTAGGAAGGACATTAGCTTGGATGATGTGGAATCTATATGGGTAGAGCGGCAGAACACCAAAGGGCAAAAAACGTTAGTGGGAGTTGTGTACAGACCTCCAAACAGTAGTAGTGATGTTGGGGAGGGCATCAAACAGGAAATTAGGGGTGCATGCAATAAAGGTGCAGTAGTTATCATGGGTGACTTTAATATGCATATAGATTGGGCTAACCAAACTGGAAGCAATACGGTGGAGGAGGATTTCCTGGAGTGCAAAAGGGATGGTTTTCTAGACCAATATGTCGAGGAACCAACTAGGGGGGAGGCCATCTTAGACTGGGTGTTGTGTAATGAGAGAGGATTAATTAGCAATCTCATTGTGCGAGGCCCCTTGGGGAAGAATGACCATAATATGGTGGAATTCTACATTAGGATGGAGAATGAAACAGTTAATTCAGAGACCATGGTCCAGAACTTAAAGAAGGGTAACTTTGAAGGAATGAGGCGTGAATTGGCTAGGATTGGCGAATGATACTTAAGGGGTTGACAGTGGATGGGCAATGGCAGACATTTAGAGACCGCATGGATGAACTACAACAATTGTACATCCCTGTCTGGCGTAAAAATAAAAAAGGGAAGGTGGCTCAACCGTGGCTATCTAGGGAAATCAGGGATAGTATTAAAGCCAAGGAAGTGGCATACAAATTGGCCAGAAATAGCAGTGAACCTGGAGACTGGGAGAAATTTAGAACTCAGCAGAGGACGACAAAGGGTTTGATTAGGGCAGGGAAAATGGAGTACGAGAAGAAGCTTGCAGGGAACATTAAGACGGACTGCAAAAGTTTCTATAGATATGTAAAGAGAAAAAGGTTAGTAAAGACAAACGTAGGTCCCCTGCAGTCAGAATCAGGGGAAGTCATAATGGGGAACAAAGAAATGGCAGACCAATTGAACAAGTACTTTGGTTCGGTATTCACTAAGGAGGACACAAACAACCTTCCGGATATAAAAGGGGTCAGAGGGTCTAGTAAGAAGGAGGAACTGAGGGAAATCCTTATTAGTCGGGAAATTGTATTGGGGAAATTGATGGGATTGAAGGCCGATAAATCACCAGGGCCTGATGGACTGCATCCCAGAGTACTGAAGGAGGTGGCCTTGGAAATAGCGGATGCATTGACAGTCATTTTCCAACATTCCATAGACTCTGGATCAGTTCCTATCGAGTGGAGGGTAGCCAATGTAACCCCACTTTTTAAAAAAGGAGGGAGAGAGAAAACAGGGAATTATAGACCGGTCAGCCTGACCTCAGTAGTGGGTAAAATGATGGAATCAATTATTAAGGATGTCATAGCAGCGCATTTGGAAAGAGGTGACATGATAGGTCCAAGTCAGCATGGATTTGTGAAAGGGAAATCATGCTTGACAAATCTTCTGGAATTTTTTGAGGATATTTCCAGTAGAGTGGACAAGGGAGAACCAGTTGATGTGGCATATTTGGACTTTTAGAAGGCTTTCGACAAGGTCCCACACAAGAGATTAATGTGCAAAGTTAAAGCACATGGGATTGGGGTATTGTGCTGACATGGATTGAGAAATGGTTGTCAGACAGGAAGCAAAGAGTAGGAGTAAATGGGGACTTTTTAGAATGGCAGGCAGTGACTAGTGGGGTACCGCAAGATTCTGTGCTGGGGCCCCAGCTGTTTACATTGTACATTAATGATTTAGATGAGGGGATTAAATGTAGTATCTCCAAATTTGCGGATGACACTAAGTTGGGTGGCAGTGTGAGCTGCAAGGAGGATTCTATGAGGCTGCAGAGTGACTTGGATAGGTTAGGTGAGTGGGCAAATGCATGGCAGATGAAGTATAATGTGGATAAATGTGAGGTTATCCACTTTGGTGGTAAAAACAGAGAGACAGACTATTATCTGAATGGTGACAGATTAGGAAAAGGGGAGGTGCAACAAGACCTGGGTGTCATGGTACATCAGTCATTGAAGGTTGACATGCAGGTACAGCAGGCGGTTAAGAAAGCAAATGGCGTGTTGGCCTTCATAGCGAGGGGATTTGAGTACAGGGGCAGGGAGGTGTTGCTACAGTTGTACAGGGCCTTGGTGAGGCCACACCTGGAGTATTGTGTACAGTTTTGGTCTCCTAACCTGAGGAAGGACATTCTTGCTATTGAGGGAGTGCAGCGAAGGTTCACCAGACTGATTCCCAGGATGGCGGGACTGACATATCAAGAAAGACTGGATCAACTGGGCTTGTATTCACTGGCGTTCAGAAGAATGAGAGGGGATCTCATAGAAATGTTTAAAATTCTGACGGGTTTAGACAGGTTAGATGCAGGAAGAATGTTCCCAATGTTGGGGAAGTCCAGAACCAGGGGACACAGTCTAAGGATAATGGGTAAGCCATTTAGGACCGAGATGAGGAGAAACTTCTTCACCCAGAGAGTGGTGAGCCTGTGGAATTCTCTACCACAGAAAGTAGTTGAGGCCAATTCACTAAATATATTCAAAAAGGAGTTAGATGTAGTCCTTACTACTAGGGGAATCAAGGGGTATGGCGAGAAAGCAGGAATGGGGTTCTGAAGTTGCATGTTCAGCCATGAACTCATTGAATGGTGGTGCAGGCTAGAAGGGCCGAATGGCCTACTCCTGCACCTATTTTCTATGTTTCTATACTCTATCCCCCTTTGCAATAAAGGCCAACATTCCATTGGCCTTCCTGATCACTTGCTGTACCTGCATACTAACCTTTTGTGTTTCATGTACAAGTACCCCCAGGTCCCGCTGTACCGTGGTACTTTGCAATTTTTCTCCCATTTAAATTATAATTTGCTTTTCTATTGTTTCTGCCAAAGTGGATAACCTCACATTTTCCCACATCATACTCCATCTGCCAAATTTTTGCCCACTCACTCTCTCTCTCTTTGCAGATTTTTTGTGTCCTCCTCACAATTTGCTTTCCCACCCATCTTTGTATCGTCAGCAAACCTGGCTACATTACACTCGGTCCCTTCATCCAAGTCATTAATATAGATTGTAAATAGTTGGGGTCCTAGCACTGATCCCTGCAGCACCCCACTAGTCACTGTTTGCCAACCGGAAAATGACCCATTTATCCCGACTCTCTGTTTTCGGCGAGTTAGGACACGGGGCAGCCGAGTTTTGGATCACCTCTAGTTTACGTGGGGTAGAATGTGAGAGGCCAGCCAGGAGTGCGTTGGAATAGTCGAGTCTGGAGGTAACAAAGGCGTGGATGAGGGCTTCAGCAGTGGATGAGCTGAGGCAGGGGCGGAGACGGGCGATGTTACAGAGCTGGAATTAGGCGATGTTAGTTATGAACAACTCGATAGGCAATGCTCATAGGTCAGGCACCAGGCAACAGGCAGTCAGGAACTACAGCACAGGGTGGGGGAGAGGATATTATCTCACGATAATAAACCGGAAAAAATGTTTCCAATCCACACAGATAGAGTTTGTAGCAATCAGTCAATAGGCAGCTCCTTTTGAACTGTCTTAATATAGTTTGAAGATTAACTCCAGGGTTAGAGATCTTGTCACACAGTTCAGGAGCTGTGTGAGTGAGAGAAGTAACACCCGAAACTTCATGACAGTGTGTTTGACAAAACCTTTCATCAACAACAGCGTGTATTTATATAGCGCCTTTAACTTGGTAAAATGTCCCAAAGTGCTTCACACGAGAATCATAAAACAAAATTTAACACCGAGCCACATAAGGAGATATCGGGACAGGCGACCAAAAGCTGGGTCAAAGAGGGAGGTTTTAAGGAACGTCTTAAAGGAGGAGAGAGAGGCGGAGAGGTTTAGGGAGGGAGTTCCAGAGCTTGGGGCCCAGGCAACAGAAGGCACGGCCACCGATGGTGGAGCGATTATAATCAGGGATGCTCAGGAGGGCAGAATTAGAGGAGCGCAGAGATCTCGGGGGGGTTGTGGGGCTGGAGGAGATTACAGAGATAGGGAGGGGCGAGGGCCATGGAGGGATTTGTAAACAGGGATGGGAATTTTGAAATCGAGGCGTTGATTAACCGGTCCCACTCCAATTCCGGAGAAGCACCTCCGTTTCTCCCCGGAACTTTCCCCCAATGGCACTGACCAAGGGGATTACCGAGCATGGTACTGAATCCCACAGACAACATCGTGTATTTATATAGCGCCTTTAACCTAGTGAGACATCCTAAGCGCTTCACAGGAGTGTTATGAACAAAACAAATTGACACACCCTCTCTCTCTCTCTCTCTCTCCAATCTCTCTCTCTCTCCAATCTCTCTCTCTGTCTTTCTTTCTCTCTCTCCAATCTCTCTCTCTCTTTGTCTTTCTCTCCCTCCAATCTCTCTCTCTTTGTCTCTCTCCAATCTCTCTCTGTCTTTCTTTCTCTCTCTGTCTCTCTCTCCAATCTCTCTCTCTGTCTTTCTTTCTCTCTCTCCAATCTCTCTCTCTCTCTCTGTCTCTCTCTCTCCAATCTCTTTCTTTGTCTCTCTCTCTCTCTCTTTGTCTCTCTCTCTCCAATCTCTCTCTCTCCAATCTCTCTCTCTCCAATCTCTCTCTCTGTCTCTCTCTCCAATCTCTCTCTTTCTTTGTCTCTCTCTCTCTCTTTGTCTCTCTCTCTCTCCAATCTCTTTCTCTCTCTTTGTCTCTCTCTCTCTCCAATCTCTGTGTGTGTGTCTCTCTCTGTCTCTCTCTCTCCAATCTCTCTCTCACTTTGTCTCTCTCTGTGTCTGTCTCTCTCTCTCTCCAATCTCTCTCTTTGTCTCTCTCTCTCCAACCTCTCTCTCTCTGTGTCTCTCTCTGTCTGTCTGTCTGTCTCTCTCTATCTCCAATCTCTCTCTCTCTTTGTCTCTCTCTGTGTCTGTCTCTCTCTCTCTCTCCAATCTCTCTCTCTTTCTCTCTTTGTCTCTCTCTCCCTCCAATCTCTCTCTGTCTCTCTCTCTCTCTCTGTGTCTATCTCTCTCTCAGTGTCTGTCTCTCTCTCTCCAATCTCTCTCTCCAATCTCTTTGTCTCTCTCTCTCTCTCTCTCTCTGTCTCTCTCTCTCTCTCTTTGCCTCTCTCGCTCTCTCTTTGTCTCTCTCTCCAATCTCTCCCTCTCTCTCTCTGTCTCTCGTTCTATTGTTCCCTCAGCAATGTCATTGGTGTGTCAGGGCTGGACTGAAACTAATTTATTCAAACAGAAACAGGGTTCCGACCCCACCCCTTCCCAATGATGTCACCCAGATTCCCCGTGCAGCAGAAACAGTGACTCACTCCTTCCGGAGAGAGGAATATTTGGAGATAATTTGTCGGGGACTTAGTGACGTAAGCTGGCAGCCCGATAAGGCCATGAGTTGCTTCCTCCTTCAAGGGATGCTGATGGTTGTGGGGCCATCGCTGAACCCACACCCTCGGCAATGGCTCACGTTTCACTCCTGGTCAGTGCTCACATAATCCAGTCTCAGGGAGGCTCTGCAATTGGCTACAGACAAGGGCTCCTGCTCCTGATCACTGCCCACTGACCCCTGGGTTAGAGAGGGTTCCTGCTCCTGATCACTGCCCAGTGACCCCTGGGTTAGAGAGGGTTCCTGCTCCTGATCACTGCCCACTGACCCCTGGGTTAGAGAGGGTTCCTGCTCCTGATCACTGCCCACTGACCCCTGGGTTAGAGAGGGTTCCTGCTCCTGATCACTGCCCACTGACCCCTGGGTTAGAGAGAGTTCCTGCTCCTGATCACTGCCCACTGACCCCTGGGTTAGAGAGGGTTCCTGCTCCTGATCACTGCCCAGTGCCCCCTGGGTTAGAGAGGATTCCTGCTCCTGATCACTGCCCAGTGACCCCTGGGTTAGAGAGGGTTCCTGCTCCTGATCACTGCCCAGTGCCCCCTGGGTTAGAGAGGGTTCCTGCTCCTGATCACTGCCCAGTGACCCCTGGGTTAGAGAGGGTTCCTGCTCCTGATCACTGTCCAGTGACCCCTGGGTTAGAGAGGGTTCCTGCTCCTGATCACTGCCCAGTGACCCCTGGGTTAGAGAGGGCTCCTGCTCCTGATCACTGCCCACTGACCCCTGGGTTAGAGAGGGCTCCTGCTCCTGATCACTGCCCACTGACCCCTGGGTTAGAGAGGGTTCCTGCTCCTGATCACTGCCCAGTGACCCCTGGGTTAGAGAGGATTCCTGCTCCTGATCACTGCCCACTGACCCCTGGGTTAGAGAGGGTTCCTGCTCCTGATCACTGCCCAGTGACCCCTGGGTTAGAGAGGGTTCCTGCTCCTGATCACTGCCCACTGACCCCTGGGTAAGAGAGGGTTCCTGCTCCTGATCACTGCCCACTGACCCCTGGGTTAGAGAGGGTTCCTGCTCCTGATCACTGCCCAGTGACCCCTGGGTAAGAGAGGGTTCCTGCTCCTGATCACTGCCCACTGACCCCTGGGTTAGAGAGGGTTCCTGCTCCTGATCACTGCCCAGTGACCCCTGGGTTAGAGAGGGTTCCTGCTCCTGATCACTGCCCAGTGACCCCTGGGTTAGAGAGGGTTCCTGCTCCTGATCACTGCCCAGTGACCCCTGGGTTAGAGAGGGTTCCTGCTCCTGATCACTGCCCAGTGACCCCTGGGTTAGAGAGGGTTCCTGCTCCTGATCACTGCCCAGTGACCCCTGGGTTAGAGAGGGTTCCTGCTCCTGATCACTGCCCAGTGACCCCTGGGTTAGAGAGGGTTCCTGCTCCTGATCACTGCCCAGTGACCCCTGGGTTAGAGAGGGTTCCTGCTCCTGATCACTGCCCAGTGACCCCTGGGTTAGAGAGGGTTCCTGCTCCTGATCACTGCCCAGTGACCCCTGGGTTAGAGAGGGTTCCTGCTCCTGATCACTGCCCAGTGACCCCTGGGTTAGAGAGGGTTCCTGCTCCTGATCACTGCCCAGTGACCCCTGGGTTAGAGAGGGTTCCTGCTCCTGATCACTGCCCAGTGACCCCTGGGTTAGAGAGGGTTCCTGCTCCTGATCACTGCCCACTGACCCCTGGGTTAGAGAGGGTTCCTGCTCCTGATCACTACCCACTGACCCCTGGGTTAGAGAGGGTTCCTGCTCCTGATCACTGCCCACTGACCCCTGGGTTAGAGAGGGTTCCTGCTCCTGATCACTGCCCAGTGACCCCTGGGTTAGAGAGGGTTCCTGCTCCTGATCACTGCCCAGTGACTCCTGGGTTAGAGAGGATTCCTGCTCCTGATCACTGCCCAGTGACCCCTGGGTTAGAAAGGGTTCCTGCTCCTGATCACTGTCCACTGACCCCTGGGTTAGAGAGGGTTCCTGCTCCCGATCACTGCCCAGTGACCCCTGGGTTAGAGAGGGTTCCTGCTCCTGATCACTGCCCAGTGACCCCTGGGTTAGAGAGGGTTCCTGCTCCCGATCACTGCCCAGTGACCCCTGGGTTAGAGAGGGTTCCTGCTCCTGATCATTGCCCAGTGACCCCTGGGTTAGAGCAGGTTCCTGCTCCTGATCACTGCCCACTGACCCCTGGGTTAGAGAGGGTTCCTGCACCTGATCACTGCCCAGTGACCCCTGGGTTAGAGAGGGTTCCTGCTCCTGATCACTGCCCAGTGACCCCTGGGTTAGAGAGGGTTCCTGCTCCTGATCACTGCCCAGTGACCCCTGGGTTAGAGAGGGTTCCTGCTCCTGATCACTGCCCAGTGACCCCTGGGTTAGAGAGGGTTCCTGCTCCTGATCACTACCCAGTGACCCCTGGGTTAGAGAGGGTTCCTGCTCCTGATCACTGCCCAGTGCCCCCTGGGTTAGAGAGGGTTTCTGCTCCTGATCACTGCCCACTGACCCCTGGGTTAGAGAGGGTTCCTGCTCCCGATCACTGCCCAGTGACCCCTGGGTTAGAGAGGGTTCCTGCTCCTGATCACTGCCCAGTCACCCCTGGGTTAGAGCGGGAGGGGAGTTACTAGTTATGTTTCAGACTGGAGGACGGGATAGAATGGTATTTCGCCGGGGTCAGTTCTCGCTCATGGTATATATTAATGACCCGGACGTGGGAGTACAGGGAACACCATTTGCCGATGACACAAAACTTGGACGTATAGCGAACAGTGAAGAGGATAGGGAGAGACTTCAGGAGGACTTGTACAGGCTGGTGAAAGGGGAGCGAGACCTAGCTCTGTCAAGCCCGTGTGGTGGAAGATGCCTGTGCGTGGATTTTTTAACGTGTGGTGGTCGGCCACCACCCGTTAAAAAATCCACGCACAGGCATCTTCCACACTTCAGGATGTAGTTCGGGATCCGGAATATTACGTCCTTCATTGAGACACCTGTGAACTCATCCCTTTTTTTGGCGTAGGAGCAAGCCACCCTCACTTCGAGGGAGCGCCTATAATGATGATGAGAGTGTGGAAATTATGATGAAGCTTTATAAAACACTGGTTCTGCCTCAACTGGACGAGCAGAAATTTTCTGCAATTGAATATTGGGGAAGACCGAAGCCATTGTTCTCGGTCCCCGTCACAAACTCCGACAAACAGCCACCGACTCCCTCCCTCTGGTGTCGTAGTTGTCCCTGAAATGAGCTTCCAACCACATATCCACAGCAGAACTAAACCCACTTATTTCCCCCTCCGTAACATCGCTTGTCTCCACCCCCTGCCTCAGCTCATCCACTGCTGAAGCCCTCATCCGTGCCTTTGTTACCTCCAGACTTGACTATTCCAACACACTCCTGGCTGGCCTCCCACGTTCTACCCCACGTAAGCTTGAGGTGATTCAAAACTTGGCTGCCCCGTGTCCTAACTCTCACCGAGTCCCGCTCACCCATCACCCCCTGTGCTCGCTGACCCCGTGTCCTAACTCTCACCGAGTCCCGCTCACCCATCGCCCCCTGTGCTCGCTGCCCCGTGTCCTAACTCGCACCGAGTCCCGCTCACCCATCGCCCCCTGTGCTCGCTGCCCCGTGTCCTAACTCGCACCGAGTCCCACTCACCCATCGCCCCCTGTGCTCGCTGCCCCGTGTCCTAACTCGCACCGAGTCCCGCTCACCCATCACCCCCTGTGCTCGCTGCCCCGTGTCCTAACTCGCACCGAGTCCCGCACACCCATCACCCCCTGTGCTCGCTGCCCCGTGTCCTAACTCGCACCGAGTCCCGCTCACCCATCGCCCCCTGTGCTCGCTGACCCCGCGTCCTAACTCGCACCGAGTCCCGCTCACCCATCACCCCCTGTGCTCGCTGCCCCGTGTCCTAACTCGCACCGAGTCCCGCTCACCCATCACCCCCTGTGCTCGCTGACCCCGTGTCCTAACTCGCCTGGGCCCCAAGCTCTGGAACTCCCTCCCTAAACCTCTCCGCCTCTCTCTCCTCCTTCAAGGCGCTCCTTAAAACCGACCTCTTTGCCCAAGCTTTTGGTCACCTGCGCTAATTTCTGCTCATGCGGCTTGGTGTCAAATTTTTTTGTCTCCTAACACTCCTGTGAAGCGAAGCCTTGGGATGTTTCACTATGTTAAAGGCGCTATATAAATAAACATTGTTGTTGTTGTGTCCAATTCTGGGCCCCGCACTTTAGGAAGGATGTGAAGGCCTTCGAGAGGGCGCAGAAAAGATTGACGAGAATGGTTCTAGAGGATGAGGGACTTCAGTGACGTGGATAGACTGGAGAAGCTGGGGTTGTTCTCCTCGGAGCAGAGAGGGTTGAGAGGAGATTTGATTGAGGTGTTCAAAATCACGAGGGGTCTGGACAGAGTAGATCGAGAGAAACTGTTCCCATTGGTGGAAGGGTCGGGAACCAGAGGGACACAGATTTAAAGTGATCGGCAGAAGAACCAAAGAACATAAGAACATAAGAATTAGGAACAGGAGAAGGCCATCTAGCCCCCCGAGCCTGCTCCGCCATTCAACAAGATCATGGCTGATCTGGTCGTGGACTCAGCTCCACTTACCCGCCCGCTCCCCGTAACCCTTAATTCCCTTATTGGTTAAAAATCTATCTATCTGTGATTTGAATACATTCAATGAGCTAGCCTCGACTGCTTCCTTGGGCAGAGAATTCCACAGATTCACAACCCTCTGGGAGAAGAAATTCCTTCTCAACTCGGTTTTAAATTGGCTCCCCCGTATTTTGAGGCTGTGCCCCCTAGTTCTAGTCTCCCCGACCAGTGGAAACAACCTCTCTGCCTCTATCCTGTCTATCCCTTTCATTATTTTAAATGTTTCTATAAGATCACCCCTCATCCTTCTGAACTCCAACGAGTAAAGACCCAGTCTACTCAATCTATCATCATAAGGTAACCCCCTCATCTCCGGAATCAGCCCAGTGAATCGTCTGGTGTACAACGGTCACCACACGTTAAAACAATCCACCCACAGGCATCTTCCACCCTTCAGGATGTAGTTCGGGATCCGGAATGTTAGGTCCTTCATTGAAACACCTGCGGACTCATCCCTTTTTGGCGTGGGAGCGAGTGATCCTCGCTTCGGGGGAGCGCCTCTGATGGGGATGAAGGTTCGGATCTGGAATGCACGGCCTGAGTGGGTGTTAGAGGCAGACTCAATCGCGGCCTTCGAAAGGGGGTTGGATAAGTAGCTGAAGGAAAATAATTTGCAGGGGCTCCGGGGAAAGGGCGGGGGGGGGGGGGGGGGGGGGGGGGAGGGGGGGCTGGCTGAGGAGGCTCTGGCAGAGAGCCGGCACGGGCCCGACAGGCCCAATGGCCTCCTGTGCTGTAACCGTTCTGTGATTCTAAGTGCCTCCCCCTCTCCCCCCCCTCTCCCCCCCCCCCCCCGTTAACCGGACCCAGAGGGCCGTCCTGGGCCTGAAGGCCTGGTCTCTCGCTCGCTTGAGGCAGCAGCAACAGCGCAAAGTGAGAGGCTCGAAAACATCTCGGAGCGTTGGCTGACGAGAGGGAACCTGAGTCTGCTCGCTTTGTTGCTCGAGCCACTTTGTGATGCAACAGAAGGTTCCGGAAGGCCGAACAGAACCGGGAGAACAGGAAATTCCACTTTGCGATTGAGGAGGCGATGACCTCATTCGCCTCCTGCTTCACCAAACACAGGAATGAATCACCTCAGGTGAGAGCGAGCGGCCATAGCAACTGTCCAATGGCCACTGGATTTGCAACCCCCCATTGCAGCCACAGGCCTGTAATCCCACCATAGCAATCAGGGGCTGTAATCCCATCATAGCAACCATAGGCGTGTAATCCCACCATAGCAACCATAGGCCTGTAATCTGACCATAGCAACCAGGCCCTGTAATCCCACTATAGCAACCAGCGCCTGTAATCCCACCATAGCAACTATAGGTCGTAATCCCACCGTAGCAACCATAGGCCTGTAATCTGACCGTAGCAACCATGCCCTGTAATACCACCATAGCAACCACAGGCCTGTAATCCCACCATAGCAACCATGCCATGTGATCCCACCATAGCAACCATAGGCCTGTAATCCGACCATAGCAACCATGCCCTGTAGTCCCATCATAGCAACCAGAGGCCTGTAATCCCAGCATAGCAACCATGGGCCTGTAATCCGACCATAGCAATCATAGGCCTGTAATCCCACCATAGCAACCGTGCCCTGTAATCTGACTATAGCAACCATGCCGTGTAATCCCACCATAGCAACTGTGCCCTGTAATCCGACCATAGCAACCGTGGGCCTGTAATCCGACCATAGCAACCATAGGCCTGTAATCCGACCATAGCAACCATGCCCTGTAGTCCCACCATAGCAACCACAGGCCTGTAATCCCAACATAGCAACCATGGGCCTGTAATCCGACCATAGCAATCATAGGCCTGTAATCCCACCATAGCAACTGTGCCCTGTAATCCGACCACAGCAACCGTGGGCCTGTAATCTGACCATAGCAACCACAGGCCTGTAATCCCAACATAGCAACCATGGGCCTGTAATCCGACCATAGCAATCATAGGCCTGTAATCCCACCATAGCAACCGTGCCCTGTAATCCGACCATAGCAACCGTGGGCCTGTAATCTGACCATAGCAACCATAGGCCTGTAATCTCACCATAGCAACCGCGACCTGTAATCGCCCCGCAGGCCTGGTCATGGTGATCGCCCACAGATCCAGGCAGAGTGCGGTCGGTGGGATGTTCGGCCTGGCTGCCAGCCTCTCTTTCCCCGGCTAAGCACGCCCCAGGGTGTCCCTGTCCGGGGGGGAGAGGGCCTGGGTGTTCCTGTGGGGGGAGTGTGGGTGGCCCGAGAGACATCTCCGAGGACCCATCAGTAAGTGTCTGTTTCCGGATCCAGGTGGTCCGTGCTATTAACGGCGTCCATTGTAAATGGAAATGTATCTTCACATCCTTTGATTACGTCCCCAGCTCTCCTGAAGGTGCTCAATCACACTGGGGTAGGTCAGACATTGCAGCAGTACTGAGGGAGTGCCGCACTGTCGGAGGGGCAGTACTGAGGGAGTGCCGCACTGTCGGAGGGGCAGTACTGAGGGAGCCCCGCACTGTCGGAGGGGCAGTACTGAGGGAGTGCCGCACTGTCGGAGGGGCAGTACTGAGGGAGTGCCGCACTGTCGGAGGGGCAGTACTGAGGGAGTGCCGCGCTGTCGGAGGGGCAGTACTGAGGGAGCCCCGTGCTGTCGGAGGGGCAGTACTGAGAGAGTGCCGCGCTCTCGGAGGGGCAGTACTGAGGGAGCCCCGTGCTGTCGGAGGGGCAGTACTGAGGGAGTGCCGCACTGTCGGAGGGGCAGTACGGAGGGAGCCCCGTGCTGTCGGAGGGGCAGTACTGAGGGAGTGCTGCACTGTCGGAGGGGCAGTACTGAGGGAGTGCCGCACTGTCAGAGGGGCAGTACTGAGGGAGTGCCGCGCTCTCGGAGGGGCAGTACTGAGGGAGCCCCGCACTGTCGGAGGTGCCATCTTTCGGATGAGACGTTAAACCGAGGCCCTGAATGCTCTCAGGTGGATGTAGAAGATCCCAGGGCCACTATTTCGAAGAAGAGCAGGGGAGTTCTCCCCGGTGTCCTGGGGCCAATATTTATCCCTCAATCAACATCACTCAAACAGATTATCTGGTCATTATCATATCGCTGTGTGTGGGAGCTTGCTGTGCGCAAATTGGCTGCCGCGTTTCCCACATTGCAACAGTGACTACACTCCAAAAGTACTTCATTGGCTGTAAAGCGCTTTGGGACGTCTGATGGTCGTGAAAGGACACTATATAAATGCAAGTTTTCAGTTTTTTGGCTCCATTTATTTTCCACAAACGATCAGGATATTGGAGGTAACTCCAACGCGAGACTCCCACAGGCAGTATCAACGGCACGAATCACCGCGTGTTGGAATATTCCTCCGGCTCATTCAGTTCCGCGACTTAAATCAAACCAAAGTTTAGATACCTTCAGTAAATAAAGGCTTCCACACCCTGTCACAGCAACCACTCACACAGATTCTACAGTCCCACACACACTGACCCTCACTGGGGTACCGGTCCCACACACACAGACTCTCACTGGGGTACATTTCCCACACACACTGACCCTCACTGGGGAACAGTCCCACACACACTGACTCTCACTGGGGTACAGTCCCACACACACTGACTCTCACTGGGGTACTGTCCCACACACACTGACTCTCACTGGGGTACGGGTCCCACACACACTGACTCTCACTGGGGTACTGTCCCACACACACTGACTCTCACTGGGGTACGGGTCCCACACACACTGACTCTCACTGGGGTACGGGTCCCACACACACTGACTCTCACTGGGGTACAGTCCCACACACACTGACTCTCACTGGGGTACGGGTCCCACACACACTGACTCTCACTGGGGTACGGGTCCCACACACACTGACCCTCACTGGGGTACAGTCCCACACACACTGACTCTCACTTGGGTACAGCTCCCACACACACTGACTCTCACTGGGGTACAGTCCCACACACACTGACTCTCACTTGGGTACAGGTCCCACACACACTGACTCTCACTGGGGTACGGGTCCCACACACACTTACTCTCACTGGGGTACAGGTCCCACACACACTGACTCTCACTGGGGTACAGGTCCCACACACACTGACTCTCACTGGGGTACGGGTCCCACACACACTTACTCTCACTGGGGTACGGGTCCCACACACACTGACTCTCACTGGGGTACAGTCCCACACACCGACTCTCACTGGGGTACAGATCCCACACACACTTACTCTCACTGGGGTACAGTCCCACACACACTGACTCTCACTGGGGTACGGGTCCCACACACACTGACTCTCATTGGGGTACAGTCCCACACACACTGACTCTCACTGGGGTACGGGTCCCACACACATTGACTCTCACTGGGGTACGGGTCCCACACACACTGACTCTCACTGGGGTACAGTCCCACACACATGACTCTCACTGGGGTACAGTCCCACACACACTGACTCTCACTGGGGTACATGTCCCACACACACTGACTCTCACTGGGGTACAGTCCCACATACACTGACTCTCACTGGGGTACGGGTCCCACACCCACTGACTCTCACTGGGGTACAGTCCCACACACACCGACTCTCACTGGGGTACAGTCCCACACACACTGACTCTCATTGGGGTACAGTCCCACACACACTGACTCTCACTGAGGTACGGGTCCCACACACACTGACTCTCACTGGGGTACAGTCCCACACACACTGACTCTCACTGGGGTATGGGTCCCACACACACTGACTCTCACTGGGGTACGGGTCCCACATACACTGACTCTCACTGGGGTACAGTCCCACACACACTGACTCTCACTGGGGTACAGTCCCACACACACACGACTCTCACTGGGGTACAGTCCTACACACACTGACTCTCACTGGGGTACAGTCCTACACACACGGACTCTCACTGGGGTACGGGTCCCACACACACTGACTCTCACTGGGGTACAGGTCCCACACACACTGACTCTCACTGGGGTACGGGTCCCACACACACTGACTCTCACTGGGGTACAGTCCCACACACACCGACTCTCACTGGGGTACGGGTCCCACACACACTGACTCTCACTGGGGTACAGTCCCACACACACTGACTCTCACTGAGGTACGGGTCCGACACACACTGACTCTCATTGGGGTACAGTCCCACATACACTGACTCTCACTGGGGTACAGGTCCCACACATACTGACTCTCACTGGGGTACAGTCCCACACACACTGACTCTCACTGGGGTACAGTCCCACATACACTGACTCTCACTGGGGTACGGTCACACACACACTGACTCTCACTGGGGTACAGTCCCACACACACTGACTCTCACTGGGGTACAGTCCCACACACACCGAGTCTCACTGGGGTACAGATCCCACACACACTGACTCTCACTGGGGTACAGTTCCACACACACTGACTCTCACTGGGGTACAGTTCCACACACACTGACTCTCACTGGGGTACAGATCCCACACACACTGACTCTCACTGGGGTACAGTCCCACACACACTGACTCTCATTGGGGTACGGGTCCCACACACATTGACTCTCACTGGGGTACGGGTCCCACACACAATGACTCTCACTGGGGTACGGGTCCCACACACAATGACTCTCACTGGGGTACGGGTCCCACACACACTGACTCTCACTGGGGTACAGTCCCACACACACTGACTCTCACTGGGGTACAGTCCCACACACACTGACTCTCACTGGGGTACAGTCCCACACACACTGACTCACTGTGGTACGGGTCCCACACACACTGACTCTCACTGGGGTACGGGTCCCACACACACTGACTCTCACTGGGGTACGGGTCCCACACACACTGACTCTCACTGGGGTACGGGTCCCACACACACTGACTCTCACTGGGGTACGGGTCCCACACACACTGACTCTCACTGAGGTACAGGTCCCACACACACTGACTCTCACTGGGGTACATGTCCCACACACACTGACTCTCACTGGGGTACAGACCCACATACACTGACTCTCACTGGGGTACTCGTCCCACACACACTGACTCTCACTGGGGTACAGACCCACACTCACTGACTCTCACTGGGGTACAGTCCCACACACACTGACTCTCACTGGGGTACAGTCCCACACACACTGACTCTCACTGGGGTACAGTCCCACACACACTGACTCTCACTGGGGTACAGTCCCACACACACTGACTCTCACTGGGGTATGGGTCCCACGCACACTGACTCTCACTGGGGTACGGGTCCCACACACACTGACTCTCACTGGGGTACAGGTCCCACACACACTGACTCTCAATGGGGTACAGTCCCACACACACTGACTCTCACTGGGTACAGTCCCACACACACTGACTCTCACTGGGGTACAGTCCCACACACACTGACTCTCACTGGGGTACGGGTCCCACACACACTGACTCTCACTGGGGTACGGGTCCAACACACACCGACTCTCACTGGGGTACAGTCCCACACACACTGACTCTCACTGGGGTACGGGTCCCACACACACTGACACTCATTGGGATTTGGGTCCCACACACACTGACTCTCACTGGAGTACGGGTCCCACACACACTGACTCTCACTGGGGTACGGGTCCCACACACACTGACCCTCACTGGGGTACAGTCCCACACACACTGACTCTCACTTGGGTACAGGTCCCACACACACTGACTCTCACTGGGGTACGGGTCCCACACACACTTACTCTCACTGGGGTACAGGTCCCACACACACTGACTCTCACTGGGGTACGGGTCCCACACACACTTACTCTCACTGGGGTACGGGTCCCACACACACTGACTCTCACTGGGGTACAGTCCCACACACCGACTCTCACTGGGGTACAGATCCCACACACACTTACTCTCACTGGGGTACAGTCCCACACACACTGACTCTCACTGGGGTACGGGTCCCACACACACTGACTCTCATTGGGGTACAGTCCCACACACACTGACTCTCACTGGGGTACGGGTCCCACACACATTGACTCTCACTGGGGTACGGGTCCCACACACACTGACTCTCACTGGGGTACAGTCCCACACACATGACTCTCACTGGGGTACAGTCCCACACACACTGACTCTCACTGGGGTACATGTCCCACACACACTGACTCTCACTGGGGTACAGTCCCACATACACTGACTCTCACTGGGGTACGGGTCCCACACCCACTGACTCTCACTGGGGTACAGTCCCACACACACCGACTCTCACTGGGGTACAGTCCCACACACACTGACTCTCATTGGGGTACAGTCCCACACACACTGACTCTCACTGAGGTACGGGTCCCACACACACTGACTCTCACTGGGGTACAGTCCCACACACACTGACTCTCACTGGGGTATGGGTCCCACACACACTGACTCTCACTGGGGTACGGATCCCACATACACTGACTCTCACTGGGGTACAGTCCCACACACACTGACTCTCACTGGGGTACAGTCCCACACACACACGACTCTCACTGGGGTACAGTCCTACACACACTGACTCTCACTGGGGTACAGTCCTACACACACGGACTCTCACTGGGGTACGGGTCCCACACACACTGACTCTCACTGGGGTACAGGTCCCACACACACTGACTCTCACTGGGGTACGGGTCCCACACACACTGACTCTCACTGGGGTACAGTCCCACACACACCGACTCTCACTGGGGTACGGGTCCCACACACACTGACTCTCACTGGGGTACAGTCCCACACACACTGACTCTCACTGAGGTACGGGTCCGACACACACTGACTCTCATTGGGGTACAGTCCCACATACACTGACTCTCACTGGGGTACAGGTCCCACACATACTGACTCTCACTGGGGTACAGTCCCACACACACTGACTCTCACTGGGGTACAGTCCCACATACACTGACTCTCACTGGGGTACGGTCCCACACACACTGACTCTCACTGGGGTACAGTCCCACACACACTGACTCTCACTGGGGTACAGTCCCACACACACCGAGTCTCACTGGGGTACAGATCCCACACACACTGACTCTCACTGGGGTACAGTTCCACACACACTGACTCTCACTGGGGTACAGTTCCACACACACTGACTCTCACTGGGGTACAGATCCCACACACACTGACTCTCACTGGGGTACAGTCCCACACACACTGACTCTCATTGGGGTACGGGTCCCACACACATTGACTCTCACTGGGGTACGGGTCCCACACACAATGACTCTCACTGGGGTACGGGTCCCACACACAATGACTCTCACTGGGGTACGGGTCCCACACACACTGACTCTCACTGGGGTACAGTCCCACACACACTGACTCTCACTGGGGTACAGTCCCACACACACTGACTCTCACTGGGGTACAGTCCCACACACACTGACTCACTGTGGTACGGGTCCCACACACACTGACTCTCACTGGGGTACGGGTCCCACACACACTGACTCTCACTGGGGTACGGGTCCCACACACACTGACTCTCACTGGGGTACGGGTCCCACACACACTGACTCTCACTGGGGTACGGGTCCCACACACACTGACTCTCACTGAGGTACAGGTCCCACACACACTGACTCTCACTGGGGTACATGTCCCACACACACTGACTCTCACTGGGGTACAGACCCACATACACTGACTCTCACTGGGGTACTCGTCCCACACACACTGACTCTCACTGGGGTACAGACCCACACTCACTGACTCTCACTGGGGTACAGTCCCACACACACTGACTCTCACTGGGGTACAGTCCCACACACACTGACTCTCACTGGGGTACAGGTCCCACACACACTGACTCTCAATGGGGTACAGTCCCACACACACTGACTCTCACTGGGTACAGTCCCACACACACTGACTCTCACTGGGGTACAGTCCCACACACACTGACTCTCACTGGGGTACGGGTCCCACACACACTGACTCTCACTGGGGTACGGGTCCAACACACACCGACTCTCACTGGGGTACAGTCCCACACACACTGACTCTCACTGGGGTACGGGTCCCACACACACTGACACTCATTGGGATTTGGGTCCCACACACACTGACTCTCACTGGAGTACGGGTCCCACACACACTGACTCTCACTGGGGTACGGGTCCCACACACACTGACCCTCACTGGGGTACAGTCCCACACACACTGACTCTCACTTGGGTACAGGTCCCACACACACTGACTCTCACTGGGGTACGGGTCCCACACACACTTACTCTCACTGGGGTACAGGTCCCACACACACTGACTCTCACTGGGGTACAGTCCCACACACACCGAATCTCACTGGGGTACGGGTCCGACACACACTGACTCTCACTGGGGTACAGTCCCACACACACTTACTCTCACTGGGGTACGGGTCCCACACACACTGACTCTCACTGGGGTACAGTCCCACACACACTTACTCTCACTGGGGTACAGGTCCCACACACACTGACTCTCACTGGGGTACAGTCTCACACACACTTACTCTCACTGGGGTACAGGTCCCACACACACTGACTCTCACTGGGGTACAGGTCCCACACACACTGACTCTCACTGGGGTACGGGTCCCACACACACTTACTCTCACTGGGGTACAGGTCCCACACACACTGACTCTCACTGGGGTACAGTCCCACACACACTGACTCTCACTGGGGTACGGGTCCCACACACACTGACTCTCACTGGGGTACAGTCCCACACACCGACTCTCACTGGGGTACAGATCCCACACACACTGACTCTCACTGGGGTACGGGTCCCACACACACTGACTCTCACCGGGGTACAGTCCCACACACACTGACTCTCACTGGGGTACAGATCCCACACACACTGACTCTCACTGGGGTACAGTCCCACACACACTGACTCTCACTGGGGTACGGGTCCCACACACACTGACTCTCACTGGGGTACGGGTCCCACACACACTGACTCTCACTGGGGTACGGGTCCCACACACACTGACTCTCACTGGGGTACAGTCCCACACACACTGACTCTCACTGGGGTACGGGTCCCACACACACTGACTCTCACTGGGGTACAGTCCCACACACACGACTCTCACTGGGGTACAGTCCTACACACACAGACTCTCACTGGGGTACGGGTCCCACACACACTGACTCTCACTGGGGTACAGTCCCACACACACTGACTCTCACTGGGGTACAGGTCCCACACACACTGACTCTCACTGGGATACAGTCCCACACACACTGACGCTCACTCGGGTAAAGGTCCCACACACACTGACTCTCACTGGGGTACGGGTCCCACACACACTGACTCTCACTGGGGTACAGTCCCACACACACCGACTCTCACTGGGGTACAGATCCCACACACACTGACTCTCACTGGGGTACAGTCCCACACACACTGACTCTCACTGGGGTACGGGTCCCACACACACCGACTCTCACTGGGGTACAGTCCCACACACACGACTCTCACTGGGGTACAGTCCTACACACACGGACTCTCACTGGGGTACGGGTCCCACACACACTGACTCTCATTGGGGTACAGTCCCACACACACTGACTCTCACTGGGGTACGGGTCCCACACACATTGACTCTCACTGGGGTACGGGTCCCACACACACTGACCCTCACTGGGGTACAGTCCCACACACACTGACTCTCACTGGGGTACGGGTCCCACACACACTGACCCTCACTGGGGTACAGTCCCACACACACTGACTCTCACTTGGGTACAGGTCCCACACACACTGACTCTCACTGGGGTACGGGTCCCACACACACTTACTCTCACTGGGGTACAGGTCCCACACACACTGACTCTCACTGGGGTACAGTCCCACACACACCGAATCTCACTGGGGTACGGGTCCGACACACACTGACTCTCACTGGGGTACAGTCCCACACACACTTACTCTCACGGGGGTACAGTCCCACACACACTTACTCTCACTGGGGTACAGGTCCCACACACACTGACTCTCACTGGGGTACAGTCTCACACACACTTACTCTCACTGGGGTACAGGTCCCACACACACTGACTCTCACTGGGGTACAGGTCCCACACACACTGACTCTCACTGGGGTACGGGTCCCACACACACTTACTCTCACTGGGGTACAGGTCCCACACACACTGACTCTCACTGGGGTACAGTCCCACACACACTGACTCTCACTGGGGTACGGGTCCCACACACACTGACTCTCACTGGGGTACAGTCCCACACACCGACTCTCACTGGGGTACAGATCCCACACACACTGACTCTCACTGGGGTACGGGTCCCACACACACTTACTCTCACTGGGGTACGGGTCCCACACACACTGACTCTCACCGGGGTACAGTCCCACACACACTGACTCTCACTGGGGTACAGATCCCACACACACTGACTCTCACTGGGGTACAGTCCCACACACACTGACTCTCACTGGGGTACGGGTCCCACACACACTGACTCTCACTGGGGTACGGGTCCCACACACACGACTCTCACTGGGGTACAGTCCTACACACACGGACTCTCACTGGGGTACGGGTCCCACACACACTGACTCTCATTGGGGTACAGTCCCACACACACTGACTCTCACTGGGGTACGGGTCCCACACACATTGACTCTCACTGGGGTACGGGTCCCACACACACTGACTCTCACTGGGGTACAGTCCCACACACACTGACTCTCACTGGGGTACAGGTCCCACACACACTGACTCTCACTGGGATACAGTCCCACACACACTGACTCTCACTCGGGTACAGGTCCCACACACACTGACTCTCACTGGGGTACGGGTCCCACACACACTGACTCTCACTGGGGTACAGTCCCACACACACCGACTCTCACTGGGGTACAGATCCCACACACACTGACTCTCACTGGGGTACAGTCCCACACACACTGACTCTCACTGGGGTACAGATCCCACACACACTGACTCTCACTGGGGTACAGTCCCACACACACTGACTCTCACTGGGGTACGGGTCCCACACACACCGACTCTCACTGGGGTACAGTCCCACACACACGACTCTCACTGGGGTACAGTCCTACACACACGGACTCTCACTGGGGTACGGGTCCCACACACACTGACTCTCATTGGGGTACAGTTCCACACACACTGACTCTCACTGGGGTACGGGTCCCACACACATTGACTCTCACTGGGGTACGGGTCCCACACACACTGACCCTCACTGGGGTACAGTCCCACACACACTGACTCTCACTGGGGTACAGGTCCCACACACACTGACTCTCACTGGGATACAGTCCCACATACACTGACTCTCACTCGGGTACAGGTCCCACACACACTGACTCTCACTGGGGTACAGATCCCACACACACTGACTCTCACTGGGGTACAGTCCCACACACACTGACTCTCACTGGGGTACAGATCCCACACACACTGACTCTCACTGGGGTACAGTCCCACACACACTGACTCTCACTGGGGTACAGATCCCACACACACTGACTCTCACTGGGGTACAGTCCCACACACACTGACCCTCACTGGGGTACAGTCCCACACACACTGACTCTCACTGGGGTACAGGTCCCACACACACTGACTCTCACTGGGATACAGTCCCACATACACTGACTCTCACTCGGGTACAGGTCCCACACACACTGACTCTCACTGGGGTACAGATCCCACACACACTGACTCTCACTGCGGGACAGTCCCACACACACTGACTCTCACTGGGGTACAGATCCCACACACACTGACTCTCACTGGGGTACAGTCCCACACACACTGACTCTCACTGGGGTACAGATCCCACACACACTGACTCTCACTGGGGTACAGTCCCACACACACTGACTCTCACTGGGGTACAGATCCCACACACACTGACTCTCACTGGGGTACAGTCCCACACACACTGACTCTAATTGGGGTACGGGTCCCACACACATTGACTCTCACTGGGGTACGGGTCCCACACACACTGACTCTCACTGGGGTACGGGTCCAACACACACCGACTCTCACTGGGGTACAGTCCCACACACACTGACTCTCACTGGGGTACGGGTCCCACACACACTGACACTCATTGGGATGTGGGTCCCACACACACTGACTCTCACTGCAGTACGGGTCCCACACACACTGACTCTCACTGGGGTACGGGTCCCACACACACTGACCCTCACTGGGGTACAGTCCCACACACACTGACTCTCACTTGGGTACAGGTCCCACACACACTGACTCTCACTGGGGTACGGGTCCCACACACACTTACTCTCACTGGGGTACAGGTCCCACACACACTGACTCTCACTGGGGTACAGTCCCACACACACCGAATCTCACTGGGGTACGGGTCCGACACACACTGACTCTCACTGGGGTACAGTCCCACACACACTTACTCTCACTGGGGTACAGTCCCACACACACTTACTCTCACTGGGGTGCAGGTCCCACACACACTGACTCTCACTGGGGTACAGTCTCACACACACTTACTCTCACTGGGGTACAGGTCCCACACACACTGACTCTCACTGGGGTACAGGTCCCACACACACTGACTCTCACTGGGGTACGGGTCCCACACACACTTACTCTCACTGGGGTACAGGTCCCACACACACTGACTCTCACTGGGGTACAGTCCCACACACACTGACTCTCACTGGGGTACGGGTCCCACACACACTGACTCTCACTGGGGTACAGTCCCACACACCGACTCTCACTGGGTTACGGGTCCCACACACACTGACTCTCACTGGGGTACGGGTCCCACACACACTTACTCTCACTGGGGTACGGGTCCCACACACCGACTCTCACTGGGGTACAGATCCCACACACACTGACTCTCACTGGGGTACGGGTCCCACACACACTTACTCTCACTGGGGTATGGGTCCCACACACACTGACTCTCACTGGGGTACAGTCCCACACACACTGACTCTCACTGGGGTACAGATCCCACACACACTGACTCTCACTGGGGTACAGTCCCACACACACTGACTCTCACTGGGGTACGGGTCCCACACACACCGACTCTCACTGGGGTACAGTCCCACACACACGACTCTCACTGGGGTACAGTCCTACACACACGGACTCTCACTGGGGTACGGGTCCCACACACACTGACTCTCATTGGGGTACAGTCCCACACACACTGACTCTCACTGGGGTACGGGTCCCACACACATTGACTCTCACTGGGGTACGGGTCCCACACACACTGACTCTCACTGGGGTACAGTCCCACACACACTGACTCTCACTGGGGTACAGGTCCCACACACACTGACTCTCACTGGGATACAGTCCCACACACACTGACTCTCACTCGGGTACAGGTCCCACACACACTGACTCTCACTGGGGTACGGGTCCCACACACACCGACTCTCACTGGGGTACAGTCCCACACACACGACTCTCACTGGGGTACAGTCCTACACACACGGACTCTCACTGGGGTACGGGTCCCACACACACTGACTCTCATTGGGGTACAGTCCCACACACACTGACTCTCACTGGGGTACGGGTCCCACACACATTGACTCTCACTGGGGTACGGGTCCCACACACACTGACTCTCACTGGGGTACAGTCCCACACACACTGACTCTCACTGGGGTACTGGTCCCACACACACTGACTCTCACTGGGATACAGTCCCACACACACTGACTCTCACTCGGGTACAGATCCCACACACACTGACTCTCACTGGGGTACAGTCCCACACACACTGACTCTCACTGAGGTACAGATCCCACACACACTGACTCTCACTGGGGTACAGTCCCACACACACTGACTCTCATTGCGGTACGGGTCCCACACACATTGACTCTCACTGGGGTACGGGTCCCACACACAATGACTCTCACTGGGGTACGGGTCCCACACACACTGACTCTCACTGGGGTACAGTCCCACACACACTGACTCTCACTGGGGTACAGTCCCACACACACTGACTCTCACTGGGGTACAGTCCCACACACACTGACTCTCACTGGGGTACAGTCCCACACACACTGACTCTCACTGTGGTACGGGTCCCACACACACTGACTCTCACTGGGGTACGGGTCCCACACACACTGACTCTCACTGGGGTACGGGTCCCACACACACTGACTCTCACTGGGGTACGGGTCCCACACACACTGACTCTCACTGGGGTACGGGTCCCACACACACTGACTCTCACTGGGGTACGGGTCCCACACACACTGACTCTCACTGAGGTACGGGTCCCACACACACTGACTCTCACTGGGGTACATGTCCCACACACACTGACTCTCACTGGGGTACAGTCCCACACACACTGACTCTCACTGGGGTACAGTCCCACACACACTGACTCTCACTGGGGTACAGTCCCACACACACTGACTCTCACTGGGGTACGGGTCCCACATACACTGATTCTCACTGGGGTCCGGGTCCCACACACACTGACTCTCACTGGGGTACAGTCCCACACACACTGACTCTCACTGGGGTACGGGTCCCACACACACTGACTCTCACTGGGGTACGGGTCCCACACACACTGACTCTCACTGGGGTACAGGTCCCACACACACTGACTCTCACTGGGGTACAGTCCCACACACACTGACTCTCACTGGGTACAGTCCCACACACACTGACTCTCACTGGGGTACAGTCCCACACACACTGACTCTCACTGGGGTACGGGTCCCACACACACTGACTCTCACTGGGGTACGGGTCCAACACACACTGACTCTCACTGGGGTACAGTCCCACACACACTGACTCTCACTGGGGTACGGGTCCCACACACACTGACTCTCATTGGGATATGGGTCCCACACACACTGACTCTCACTGGAGTACGGGTCCCACACACTCTGACTCTCACTGGGGTACGGGTCCCACACACACTGACCCTCACTGGGATACAGTCCCACACACACTGACTCTCACTTGGGTACAGGTCCCACACACACTGACTCTCACTGGGGTACGGGTCCCACACACACTGACTCTCACTGGGGTACAGTCCCACACACACTGACTCTCACTGGGGTACGGGTCCCACACACACTGACTCTCACTGGGGTACGGGTCCCACACACACTGACTCTCACTGGGGTACAGGTCCCACACACACTGACTCTCACTGGGGTACAGTCCCACACACACTGACTCTCACTGGGTACAGTCCCACACACACTGACTCTCACTGGGGTACAGTCCCACACACACTGACTCTCACTGGGGTACGGGTCCCACACACACTGACTCTCACTGGGGTACAGTCCCACACACACTGACTCTCACTGGGGTACAGTCCCACATACACTGACTCTCACTGGGGCACGGTCCCACACACACTGACTCTCACTGGGGTACGGGTCCCACACACACTGACTCTCACTGGGGTACAGTCCCACACACACCGACTCTCACTGGGGTACAGATCCCACACACACTGACTCTCACTGGGGTACAGTCCCACACACACTGACTCTCACTGAGGTACAGATCCCACACAAACTGACTCTCACTGGGGTACAGTCCCACACACACTGACTCTCACTGGGGTACGGGTCCCACACACACCGACTCTCACTGGGGTACAGTCCCACACACACGACTCTCACTGGGGTACAGTCCTACACACACGGACTCTCACTGGGGTACGGGTCCCACACACACTGACTCTCATTGGGGTACAGTCCCACACACACTGACTCTCACTGGGGTACGGGTCCCACACACATTGACTCTCACTGGGGTACGGGTCCCACACACACTGACCCTCACTGGGGTACAGTCCCACACACACTGACTCTCACTGGGGTACGGGTCCCACACACACTGACTCTCACTGGGATACAGTCCCACACACACTGACTCTCACTCGGGTACAGGTCCCACACACACTGACTCTCACTGGGGTACAGTCCCACACACACTGACTCTCACTGGGGTACAGTCCCACATACACTGACTCTCACTGGGGTACGGTCCCACACACACTGACTCTCACTGGGGTACTGTCCCACACACACTGACTCTCACTGGGGTACAGTCCCACACACACCGACTCTCACTGGGGTACAGATCCCACACACACTGACTCTCACTGGGGTACAGTCCCACACACACTGACTCTCACTGGGGTACAGATCCCACACACACTGACTCTCACTGGGGTACAGTCCCACACACACTGACTCTCATTGGGGTACGGGTCCCACACACATTGACTCTCACTGGGGTACGGGTCCCACACACACTGACTCTCACTGGGGTACGGGTCCAACACCCACCGACTCTCACTGGGGTACAGTCCCACACACACTGACTCTCACTGGGGTACGGGTCCCACACACACTGACACTCATTGGGATATGGGTCCCACACACACTGACTCTCACTGGAGTACGGGTCCCACACACACTGACTCTCACTGGAGTACGGGTCCCACACACACTGACTCTCACTGGGGTACGGGTCCCACACACACTGACCCTCACTGGGGTACAGTCCCACACACACTGACTCTCACTTGGGTACAGGTCCCACACACACTGACTCTCACTGGGGTACGGGTCCCACACACACTTACTCTCACTGGGGTACAGGTCCCACACACACTGACTCTCACTGGGGTACAGTCCCACACACACCGAATCTCACTGGGGTACGGGTCCGACACACACTGACTCTCACTGGGGTACAGTCCCACACACACTTACTCTCACTGGGGTACAGTCCCACACACACTTACTCTCACTGGGGTACAGGTCCCACACACACTGACTCTCACTGGGGTACAGTCTCACACACACTTACTCTCACTGGGGTACAGGTCCCACACACACTGACTCTCACTGGGGTACAGGTCCCACACACACTGACTCTCACTGGGGTACGGGTCCCACACACACTTACTCTCACTGGGGTACAGGTCCCACACACACTGACTCTCACTGGGGTACAGTCCCACACACACTGACTCTCACTGGGGTACGGGTCCCACACACACTGACTCTCACTGGGGTACAGTCCCACACACACTGACTCTCACTGGGGTACAGATGCCACACACACTGACTCTCACTGGGGTACAGTCCCACACACACTGACTCTCACTGGGGTACGGGTCCCACACACACCGACTCTCACTGGGGTACAGTCCCACACACACTGACTCTCACTGGGGTACAGTCCCACACACACGACTCTCACTGGGGTACAGTCCTACACACACGGACTCTCACTGGGGTACGGGTCCCACACACACTGACTCTCATTGGGGTACAGTCCCACACACACTGACTCTCACTGGGGTACGGGTCCCACACACATTGACTCTCACTGGGGTACGGGTCCCACACACACTGACTCTCACTGGGGTACAGTCCCACACACACTGACTCTCACTGGGGTACAGGTCCCACACACACTGACTCTCACTGGGATACAGTCCCACACACACTGACTCTCACTCGGGTACAGGTCCCACACACACTGACTCTCACTGGGGTACAGTCCCACACACACTGACTCTCACTGGGGTACAGTCCCACATACACTGACTCTCACTGGGGTACGGTCCCACACACACTGACTCTCACTGGGGTACGGGTCCCACACACACTGACTCTCACTGGGGTACAGTCCCACACACACCGACTCTCACTGGGTACAGATCCCACACACACTGACTCTCACTGGGGTACGGGTCCCACACACACCGACTCTCACTGGGGTACAGTCCCACACACACGACTCTCACTGGGGTACAGTCCTACACACACGGACTCTCACTGGGGTACGGGTCCCACACACACTGACTCTCATTGGGGTACAGTCCCACACACACTGACTCTCACTGGGGTACGGGTCCCACACACATTGACTCTCACTGGGGTACGGGTCCCACACACACTGACTCTCACTGGGGTACAGTCCCACACACACTGACTCTCACTGGGGTACAGGTCCCACACACACTGACTCTCACTGGGATACAGTCCCACACACACTGACTCTCACTCGGGTACAGGTCACACACACACTGACTCTCACTGGGGTACAGTCCCACACACACTGACTCTCACTGGGGTACAGTCCCACATACACTGACTCTCACTGGGGTACGGTCCCACACACACTGACTCTCACTGGGGTACTGTCCCACACACACTGACTCTCACTGGGGTACAGTCCCACACACACTGACTCTCATTGCGGTACGGGTCCCACACACATTGTCTCTCACTGGGGTACGGGTCCCACACACAATGACTCTCACTGGGGTACGGGTCCCACACACACTGACTCTCACTGGGGTACAGTCCCACACACACTGACTCTCACTGGGGTACAGTCCCACACACACTGACTCTCACTGGGGTACAGTCCCACACACACTGACTCTCACTGGGGTACAGTCCCACACACACTGACTCTCACTGTGGTACGGGTCCCACACACACTGACTCTCACTGGGGTACGGGTCCCACACACACTGACTCTCACTGGGGTACAGGTCCCACACACACTGACTCTCACTGGGATACAGTCCCACACACACTGACTCTCACTCGGGTACAGGTCCCACACACACTGACTCTCACTGGGGTACAGTCCCACACACACTGACTCTCACTGGGGTACAGTCCCACATACACTGACTCTCACTGGGGTACGGTCCCACACACACTGACTCTCACTGGGGTACTGTCCCACACACACTGACTCTCACTGGGGTACAGTCCCACACACACCGACTCTCACTGGGGTACAGATCCCACACACACTGACTCTCACTGGGGTACAGTCCCACACACACTGACTCTCACTGGGGTACAGATCCCACACACACTGACTCTCACTGGGGTACAGTCCCACACACACTGACTCTCATTGGGGTACGGGTCCCACACACATTGACTCTCACTGGGGTACGGGTCCCACACACACTGACTCTCACTGGGGTACGGGTCCCACACACACTGACTCTCACTGGGGTACGGGTCCAACACACACCGACTCTCACTGGGGTACGGGTCCCACACACATTGACTCTCACTGGGGTACGGGTCCCACACACACTGACTCTCACTGGGGTACGGGTCCCACACACACTGACTCTCACTGGGGTACAGTCCCACACACACTGACTCTCACTGGGGTACGGGTCCCACACACACTGACACTCATTGGGATATGGGTCCCACACACACTGACTCTCACTGGAGTACGGGTCCCACAGACACTGACTCTCACTGGGGTACGGGTCCCACACACACTGACCCTCACTGGGGTACAGTCCCACACACACTGACTCTCACTTGGGTACAGGTCCCACACACACTGACTCTCACTGGGGTACGGGTCCCACACACACTTACTCTCACTGGGGTACAGGTCCCACACACACTGACTCTCACTGGGGTACAGTCCCACACACACCGAATCTCACTGGGGTACGGGTCCGACACACACTGACTCTCACTGGGGTACAGTCCCACACACACTTACTCTCACTGGGGTACAGTCCCACACACACTTACTCTCACTGGGGTACAGGTCCCACACACACTGACTCTCACTGGGGTACAGTCTCACACACACTTACTCTCACTGGGGTACAGGTCCCACACACACTGACTCTCACTGGGGTACAGGTCCCACACACACTGACTCTCACTGGGGTACGGGTCCCACACACACTTACTCTCACTGGGGTACAGGTCCCACACACACTGACTCTCACTGGGGTACAGTCCCACACACACTGACTCTCACTGGGGTACGGGTCCCACACACACTGACTCTCACTGGGGTACAGTCCCACACACACTTACTCTCACTGGGGTACAGTCCCACACACACTTACTCTCACTGGGGTACAGGTCCCACACACACTGACTCTCACTGGGGTACAGTCCCACACACACTGACTCTCACTGGGGTACAGGTCCCACACACACTGACTCTCACTGGGGTACAGTCCCACACACACTGACTCTCACTGGGGTACGGGTCCCACACACACTGACTCTCACTGGGGTACAGTCCCACACACCGACTCTCACTGGGGTACGGGTCCCACACACACTTACTCTCACTGGCGTTCGGGTCCCACACACACTGACTCTCACCGGGGTACAGTCCCACACACACTGACTCTCACTGGGGTACAGTCCCACACACACTGACTCTCACTGGGGTACGGGTCCCACACACACCGACTCTCACTGGGGTACAGTCCCACACACACGACTCTCACTGGGGTACAGTCCTACACACACGGACTCTCACTGGGGTACGGGTCCCACACACACTGACTCTCACTGGGGTACAGTCCCACACACATTGACTCTCATTGGGGTACAGTCCCACACACACTGACTCTCATTGGGGTACAGTCCCACACACACTGACTCTCACTGGGGTACGGGTCCCACACACATTGACTCTCACTGGGGTACGGGTCCCACACACACTGACTCTCACTGGGATACAGTCCCACACACACTGACTCTCACTGGGGTACAGTCCCACACACACTGACTCTCATTGGGGTACAGTCCCACACACACTGACTCTCACTGGGGTACGGGTCCCACACACATTGACTCTCACTGGGGTACGGGTCCCACACACACTGACTCTCACTGGGGTACAGTCCCACACACACTGACTCTCACTGGGGTACAGGTCCCACACACACTGACTCTCACTGGGATACAGTCCCACACACACTGACTCTCACTCGGGTACAGGTCCCACACACACTGACTCTCACTGGGGTACAGTCCCACACACACTGACTCTCACTGGGGTACGGGTCCCACACACATTGACTCTCACTGGGGTACGGGTACCACACACACTGACTCTCACTGGGGTACAGTCCCACACACACGACTCTCACTGGGGTACAGTCCCACACACACTGACTCTCACTGGGGTACAGTCCCACACACACTGACTCTCACTGTGGTACGGGTCCCACACACACTGACTCTCACTGGGGTACGGGTCCCACACACACTGACTCTCACTGGGGTACGGGTCCCACACACACTGACTCTCACTGGGGTACGGGTCCCACACACACTGACTCTCGCTGGGGTACGGGTCCCACACACACTGACTCTCACTGGGGTACGGGTCCCACACACACTGACTCTCCCTGAGGTACGGGTCCCACACACACTGATTCTCACTGGGGTACATGTCCCACACACACTGACTCTCACTGGGGTACAGTCCCACACACACTGACTCTCACTGGGGTACAGTCCCACACACACTGACTCTCACTGGGGTACAGTCCCACACACACTGACTCTCACTGGGGTACGGGTCCCACACACACTGACTCTCACTGTGGTACGGGTCCAACACACACTGACTCTCACTGGGGTACAGTCCCACACACACTGACTCTCACTGGGGTACGGGTCCCACACACACTGACTCTCATTAGGATATGGGTCCCACACACACTGACTCTCACTGGAGTACGGGTCCCACACACTCTGACTCTCACTGGGGTACGGGTCCCACACACACTGACCCTCACTGGGATACAGTCCCACACACACTGACTCTCACTTGGGTACAGGTCCCACACACACTGACTCTCACTGGGGTACAGGTCCCACACACACTGACTCACACTGGGGTACAGTCTCACACACACTTACTCTCACTGGGGTACAGGTCCCACACACACTGACTCTCACTGGGGTACAGGTCCCACACACACTGACTCTCACTGGGGTACAGTCCCACACACCGACTCTCACTGGGGTACAGATCCCACACACACTGACTCTCACTGGGGTACGGGTCCCACACACACTGACTCTCACTGGGGTACAGTCCCACACACACTGACTCTCACTGGGGTACGGGTCCCACACACACTGACTCTCATTGGGATATGGGTCCCACACACACTGACTCTCACTGGAGTACGGGTCCCACACACTCTGACTCTCACTGGGGTACGGGTCCCACACACACTGACCCTCACTGGGATACAGTCCCACACACACTGACTCTCACTTGGGTACAGGTCCCACACACACTGACTCTCACTGGGGTACAGGTCCCACACACACTGACTCTCACTGGAGTACAGTCTCACACACACTTACTCTCACTGGGGTACAGGTCCCACACACACTGACTCTCACTGGGGTACAGGTCCCACACACACTGACTCTCACTGGGGTACAGTCCCACACACCGACTCTCACTGGGGTACAGATCCCACACACACTGACTCTCACTGGGGTACAGGTCCCACACACACTTACTCTCACTGGGGTACGGGTCCCACACACACTGACTCTCACTGGGGTACAGTCCCACACACACTGACTCTCACTGGGGTACAGATCCCACACACACTGACTCTCACTGGGGTACAGTCCCACACACACTGACTCTCACTGGGGTACGGGTCCCACACATACTGACTCTCACTGGGGTACAGTCCCACACACACGACTCTCACTGGGGTACAGTCCTACACACACGGACTCTCACTGGGGTACGGGTCCCACACACACTGACTCTCACTGGGGTACAGTCCCACACACACGACTCTCACTGGGGTACAGTCCCACACACACTGACTCTCACTGGGGTACAGTCCCACACACACTGACTCTCACTGGGGTACAGTCCCACACACACTGACTCTCACTGGGGTACAGTCCCACACACACTGACTCTCACTGGGGTATGGGTCCCACACACACTGACTCTCACTGGGGTACGGGTCCCACACACACTGACCCTCACTGGGGTACAGTCCCACACACACTGACTCTCACTGGGGTACAGATCCCACACACACTGACTCTCACTGGGGTACAGTCCCACACACACTGACTCTCACTGGGGTACGGGTCCCACACATACTGACTCTCACTGGGGTACAGTCCCACACACACGACTCTCACTGGGGTACAGTCCTACACACACGGACTCTCACTGGGGTACGGGTCCCACACACACTGACTCTCATTGGGGTACAGTCCCACACACACTGACTCTCACTGGGGTACGGGTCCCACACACATTGACTCTCACTGGGGTACGGGTACCACACACACTGACTCTCACTGGGGTACAGTCCCACACACACGACTCTCACTGGGGTACAGTCCCACACACACTGACTCTCACTGGGGTACAGTCCCACACACACTGACTCTCACTGTGGTACGGGTCCCACACACACTGACTCTCACTGGGGTACGGGTCCCACACACACTGACTCTCACTGGGGTACGGGTCCCACACACACTGACTCTCGCTGGGGTACGGGTCCCACACACACTGACTCTCACTGGGGTACGGGTCCCACACACACTGACTCTCACTGAGGTACGGGTCCCACACACACTGATTCTCACTGGGGTACATGTCCCACACACACTGACTCTCACTGGGGTACAGTCCCACACACACTGACTCTCACTGGGGTACAGTCCCACACACACTGACTCTCACTGGGGTACAGTCCCACACACACTGACTCTCACTGGGGTACGGGTCCCACACACACTGACTCTCACTGGGGTACGGGTCCAACACACACTGACTCTCACTGGGGTACAGTCCCACACACACTGACTCTCACTGGGGTACGGGTCCCACACACACTGACTCTCATTGGGATATGGGTCCCACACACACTGACTCTCACTGGAGTACGGGTCCCACACACTCTGACTCTCACTGGGGTACGGGTCCCACACACACTGACCCTCACTGGGATACAGTCCCACACACACTGACTCTCACTTGGGTACAGGTCCCACACACACTGACTCTCACTGGGGTACAGGTCCCACACACACTGACTCACACTGGGGTACAGTCTCACACACACTTACTCTCACTGGGGTACAGGTCCCACACACACTGACTCTCACTGGGGTACAGGTCCCACACACATGACTCTCACTGGGGTACAGTCCCACACACCGACTCTCACTGGGGTACAGATCCCACACACACTGACTCTCACTGGGGTACGGGTCCCACACACACTGACTCTCACTGGGGTACAGTCCCACACACACTGACTCTCACTGGGGTACGGGTCCCACACACACTGACTCTCATTGGGATATGGGTCCCACACACACTGACTCTCACTGGAGTACGGGTCCCACACACTCTGACTCTCACTGGGGTACGGGTCCCACACACACTGACCCTCACTGGGATACAGTCCCACACACACTGACTCTCACTTGGGTACAGGTCCCACACACACTGACTCTCACTGGGGTACAGGTCCCACACACACTGACTCTCACTGGAGTACAGTCTCACACACACTTACTCTCACTGGGGTACAGGTCCCACACACACTGACTCTCACTGGGGTACAGGTCCCACACACACTGACTCTCACTGGGGTACAGTCCCACACACCGATTCTCACTGGGGTACAGATCCCACACACACTGACTCTCACTGGGGTACAGGTCCCACACACACTTACTCTCACTGGGGTACGGGTCCCACACACACTGACTCTCACTGGGGTACAGTCCCACACACACTGACTCTCACTGGGGTACAGATCCCACACACACTGACTCTCACTGGGGTACAGTCCCACACACACTGACTCTCACTGGGGTACGGGTCCCACACATACTGACTCTCACTGGGGTACAGTCCCACACACACGACTCTCACTGGGGTACAGTCCTACACACACGGACTCTCACTGGGGTACGGGTCCCACACACACTGACTCTCACTGGGGTACAGTCCCACACACACGACTCTCACTGGGGTACAGTCCCACACACACTGACTCTCACTGGGGTACAGTCCCACACACACTGACTCTCACTGGGGTACAGTCCCACACACACTGACTCTCACTGGGGTACAGTCCCACACACACTGACTCTCACTGGGGTATGGGTCCCACACACACTGACTCTCACTGGGGTACGGGTCCCACACACACTGACCCTCACTGGGGTACAGTCCCACACACACTGACTCTCACTGGGGTACGGGTCCCACACACACTGACTCTCACTGGGGTACAGTCCCACACACACTGACTCTCACTGGGGTACAGGTCCCACACACACCGACTCTCACTGGGGTACAGTCCCACATACACTGACTCTCACTCGGGTACAGGTCCCACACACACTGACTCTCACTGGGGTATAGTCCCACACACACAGACTCTCACTGGGGTACAGTCCCACATACACTGACTCTCACTGGGGCACGGTCCCACACACACTGACTCTCACTGGGGTACAGATCCCACACACACTGACTCTCACTGGGGTACAGTCCCACACACACTGACTCTCATTGGGGTACAGTCCCACACACACTGACTCTTACTGTGGTACGGGTCCCACACACACTGACTCTCACTGGGGTACGGGTCCCACACACACTGACTCTCACTGGGGTACAGTCCCACACACACTGACTCTCACTGGGGTACAGTCCCACACACACTGACTCTCACTGGGGTACAGTCCCACACACACTGACTCTCACTGGGGTACAGTCCCACACACACTGACTCTCACTGTGGTACGGGTCCCACACACACTGACTCTCACTGGGGTACAGTCCCACACACACTGACTCTCACTGGGGTACGGGTCCCACACACACTGACTCTCACTGGGGTACGGGTCCAACACACACTGACTCTCACTGGGGTACAGTCCCACACACACTGACTCTCACTGGGGTACGGGTCCCACACACACTGACTCTCATTGGGATATGGGTCCCACACACACTGATTCTCACTGGAGTACGGGTCCCACACACACTGACTCTCACTGGGGTATGGGTCCCACACACACTGACCCTCACTGGGGTACAGTCCCACACACACTGACTCTCACTTGGGTACAGGTCCCACACACACTGACTCTCACTGGGGTACAGGTCCCACACACACTGACTCTCACTGGTGTACAGTCGCACACACACTTACTCTCACTGGGGTACAGGTCCCACAAACACTGACTCTCACTGGGGTACAGGTCCCACACACACTGACTCTCACTGGGGTACAGTCCCACACACCGACTCTCACTGGGGTACAGATCCCACACACACTGACTCTCACTGGGGTACGGGTCCCACACACACTTACTCTCACTGGGGTACGGGTCCCACACACACTGACTCTCACTGGGGTACAGTCCCACACACACTGACTCTCACTGGGGTACAGATCCCACACACACTGACTCTCACTGGGGTACAGTCCCACACACACTGACTCTCACTGTGGTACGGGTCCCACACACACTGACTCTCACTGGGGTACGGGTCCCACACACACTGACTCTCACTGGGGTACGGGTCCCACACACACTGACTCTCACTGGGGTACGGGTCCCACACACACTGACTCTCACTGGGGTACGGGTCCCACACACACTGACTCTCACTGGGGTACGGGTCCCACACACACTGACTCTCACTGAGGTACGGGTCCCACACACACTGACTCTCACTGGGGTACATGTCCCACACACACTGACTCTCACTGGGGTACAGTCCCACACACACTGACTCTCACTGGGGTACATTCCCACACACACTGACTCTCACTGGGGTACAGTCCCACACACACTGACTCTCACTGGGGTACGGGTCCCACACACACTGATTCTCACTGGGGTACGGGTCCCACACACACTGACTCTCACTGGGGTACAGTCCCACACACACTGACTCTCACTGGGGTACGGGTCCCACACACACTGACTCTCACTGGGGTACGGGTCCGACACACACTGACTCTCACTGGGGTACAGGTCCCACACACACTGACTCTCACTGGGGTACAGTCCCACACACACTGACTCTCACTGGGTGCAGGCCCACACACACTGACTCTCACTGGGGTACAGTCCCACACACACTGACTCTCACTGGGGTACGGGTCCCACACACACTGACTCTCACTGGGGTACGGGTCCAACACACACTGACTCTCACTGGGGTACAGTCCCACACACACTGACTCTCACTGGGGTACGGGTCCCACACACACTGACTCTCATTGGGATATGGGTCCCACACACACTGACTCTCACTGGAGTACGGGTCCCACACACTCTGACTCTCACTGGGGTACGGGTCCCACACACACTGACCCTCACTGGGATACAGTCCCACACACACTGACTCTCACTTGGGTACAGGTCCCACACACACTGACTCTCACTGGGGTACAGGTCCCACACACACTGACTCTCACTGGGGTACAGTCTCACACACACTTACTCTCACTGGGGTACAGGTCCCGCACACACTGACTCTCACTGGGGTACAGGTCCCACACACACTGACTCTCACTGGGGTACAGTCCCACACACCGACTCTCACTGGGGTACAGATCCCACACACACTGACTCTCACTGGGGTACGGGTCCCACACACACTGACTCTCACTGGGGTACAGTCCCACACACACTGACTCTCACTGGGGTACGGGTCCCACACACACTGACTCTCATTGGGATATGGGTCCCACACACACTGACTCTCACTGGAGTACGGGTCCCACACACTCTGACTCTCACTGGGGTACGGGTCCCACACACACTGACCCTCACTGGGATACAGTCCCACACACACTGACTCTCACTTGGGTACAGGTCCCACACACACTGACTCTCACTGGGGTACAGGTCCCACACACACTGACTCTCACTGGAGTACAGTCTCACACACACTTACTCTCACTGGGGTACAGGTCCCACACACACTGACTCTCACTGGGGTACAGGTCCCACACACACTGACTCTCACTGGGGTACAGTCCCACACACCGACTCTCACTGGGGTACAGATCCCACACACACTGACTCTCACTGGGGTACAGGTCCCACACACACTTACTCTCACTGGGGTACGGGTCCCACACACACTGACTCTCACTGGGGTACAGTCCCACACACACTGACTCTCACTGGGGTACGGGTCCCACACATACTGACTCTCACTGGGGTACAGTCCCACACACACGACTCTCACTGGGGTACAGTCCTACACACACGGACTCTCACTGGGGTACGGGTCCCACACACACTGACTCTCATTGGGGTACAGTCCCACACACACTGACTCTCACTGGGGTACGGGTCCCACACACATTGACTCTCACTGGGGTACGGGTACCACACACACTGACTCTCACTGGGGTACAGTCCCACACACACGACTCTCACTGGGGTACAGTCCCACACACACTGACTCTCACTGGGGTACAGTCCCACACACACTGACTCTCACTGGGGTACAGTCCCACACACACTGACTCTCACTGGGGTACAGTCCCACACACACTGACTCTCACTGGGGTATGGGTCCCACACACACTGACTCTCACTGGGGTACGGGTCCCACACACACTGACCCTCACTGGGGTACAGTCCCACACACACTGACTCTCACTGGGGTACGGGTCCCACACACACTGACTCTCACTGGGGTACAGTCCCACACACACTGACTCTCACTGGGGTACAGGTCCCACACACACCGACTCTCACTGGGGTACAGTCCCACATACACTGACTCTCACTCGGGTACAGGTCCCACACACACTGACTCTCACTGGGGTATAGTCCCACACACACAGACTCTCACTGGGGTACAGTCCCACATACACTGACTCTCACTGGGGTACGGTCCCACACACACTGACTCTCACTGGGGTACTGTCCCACACACACTGACTCTCACTGGGGTACAGTCCCACACACACCGACTCTCACTGGGGTACAGATCCCACACACACTGACTCTCACTGGGGTACAGTCCCACACACACTGACTCTCACTGGGGTACAGATCCCACACACACTGACTCTCACTGGGGTACAGTCCCACACACACTGACTCTCATTGGGGTACAGTCCCACACACACTGACTCTTACTGTGGTACGGGTCCCACACACACTGACTCTCACTGGGGTACGGGTCCCACACACACTGACTCTCACTGGGGTACAGTCCCACACACACTGACTCTCACTGGGGTACAGTCCCACACACACTGACTCTCACTGGGGTACAGATCCCACACACACTGACTCTCACTGGGGTACAGTCCCACACACACTGACTCTCACTGGGGTACGGGTCCCACACATACTGACTCTCACTGGGGTACAGTCCCACACACACGACTCTCACTGGGGTACAGTCCCACACACACTGACTCTCACTGGGGTACAGTCCCACACACACTGACTCTCACTGGGGTACAGTCCCACACACACTGACTCTCACTGGGGTACAGTCCCACACACACTGACTCTCACTGGGGTATGGGTCCCACACACACTGACTCTCACTGGGGTACGGGTCCCACACACACTGACCCTCACTGGGGTACAGTCCCACACACACTGACTCTCACTGGGGTACGGGTCCCACACACACTGACTCTCACTGGGGTACAGTCCCACACACACTGACTCTCACTGGGGTACAGGTCCCACACACACCGACTCTCACTGGGGTACAGTCCCACATACACTGACTCTCACTCGGGTACAGGTCCCACACACACTGACTCTCACTGGGGTATAGTCCCACACACACAGACTCTCACTGGGGTACAGTCCCACATACACTGACTCTCACTGGGGTACGGTCCCACACACACTGACTCTCACTGGGGTACTGTCCCACACACACTGACTCTCACTGGGGTACAGTCCCACACACACCGACTCTCACTGGGGTACAGATCCCACACACACTGACTCTCACTGGGGTACAGTCCCACACACACTGACTCTCACTGGGGTACAGATCCCACACACACTGACTCTCACTGGGGTACAGTCCCACACACACTGACTCTCATTGGGGTACAGTCCCACACACACTGACTCTTACTGTGGTACGGGTCCCACACACACTGACTCTCACTGGGGTACGGGTCCCACACACACTGACTCTCACTGGGGTACAGTCCCACACACACTGACTCTCACTGGGGTACAGTCCCACACACACTGACTCTCACTGGGGTACAGTCCCACACACACTGACTCTCACTGGGGTACAGTCCCACACACACTGACTCTCACTGTGGTACGGGTCCCACACACACTGACTCTCACTGGGGTACAGTCCCACACACACTGACTCTCACTGGGGTACGGGTCCCACACACACTGACTCTCACTGGGGTACGGGTCCAACACACACTGACTCTCACTGGGGTACAGTCCCACACACACTGACTCTCACTGGGGTACGGGTCCCACACACACTGACTCTCATTGGGATATGGGTCCCACACACACTGACTCTCACTGGAGTACGGGTCCCACACACACTGACTCTCACTGGGGTATGGGTCCCACACACACTGACCCTCACTGGGGTACAGTCCCACACACACTGACTCTCACTTGGGTACGGGTCCCACACACACTTACTCTCACTGGGGTACGGGTCCCACACACACTGACTCTCACTGGGGTACAGTCCCACACACACTGACTCTCACTGGGGTACAGATCCCACACACACTGACTCTCACTGGGGTACAGTCCCACACACACTGACTCTCACTGTGGTACGGGTCCCACACACACTGACTCTCACTGGGGTACGGGTCCCACACACACTGACTCTCACTGGGGTACGGGTCCCACACACACTGACTCTCACTGGGGTACGGGTCCCACACACACTGACTCTCACTGGGGTACGGGTCCCACACACACTGACTCTCACTGGGGTACGGGTCCCACACACACTGACTCTCACTGAGGTACGGGTCCCACACACACTGACTCTCACTGGGGTACATGTCCCACACACACTGACTCTCACTGGGGTACAGTCCCACACACACTGACTCTCACTGGGGTACATTCCCACACACACTGACTCTCACTGGGGTACAGTCCCACACACACTGACTCTCACTGGGGTACGGGTCCCACACACACTGATTCTCACTGGGGTACGGGTCCCACACACACTGACTCTCACTGGGGTACAGTCCCACACACACTGACTCTCACTGGGGTACGGGTCCCACACACACTGACTCTCACTGGGGTACGGGTCCGACACACACTGACTCTCACTGGGGTACAGGTCCCACACACACTGACTCTCACTGGGGTACAGTCCCACACACACTGACTCTCACTGGGTGCAGTCCCACACACACTGACTCTCACTGGGGTACAGTCCCACACACACTGACTCTCACTGGGGTACGGGTCCCACACACACTGACTCTCACTGGGGTACGGGTCCAACACACACTGACTCTCACTGGGGTACAGTCCCACACACACTGACTCTCACTGGGGTACGGGTCCCACACACACTGACTCTCATTGGGATATGGGTCCCACACACACTGACTCTCACTGGAGTACGGGTCCCACACACTCTGACTCTCACTGGGGTACGGGTCCCACACACACTGACCCTCACTGGGATACAGTCCCACACACACTGACTCTCACTTGGGTACAGGTCCCACACACACTGACTCTCACTGGGGTACAGGTCCCACACACACTGACTCTCACTGGGGTACAGTCTCACACACACTTACTCTCACTGGGGTACAGGTCCCACACACACTGACTCTCACTGGGGTACAGGTCCCACACACACTGACTCTCACTGGGGTACAGTCCCACACACCGACTCTCACTGGGGTACAGATCCCACACACACTGACTCTCACTGGGGTACGGGTCCCACACACACTGACTCTCACTGGGGTACAGTCCCACACACACTGACTCTCACTGGGGTACGGGTCCCACACACACTGACTCTCATTGGGATATGGGTCCCACACACACTGACTCTCACTGGAGTACGGGTCCCACACACTCTGACTCTCACTGGGGTACGGGTCCCACACACACTGACCCTCACTGGGATACAGTCCCACACACACTGACTCTCACTTGGGTACAGGTCCCACACACACTGACTCTCACTGGGGTACAGGTCCCACACACACTGACTCTCACTGGAGTACAGTCTCACACACACTTACTCTCACTGGGGTACAGGTCCCACACACACTGACTCTCACTGGGGTACAGGTCCCACACACACTGACTCTCACTGGGGTACAGTCCCACACACCGACTCTCACTGGGGTACAGATCCCACACACACTGACTCTCACTGGGGTACAGGTCCCACACACACTTACTCTCACTGGGGTACGGGTCCCACACACACTGACTCTCACTGGGGTACAGTCCCACACACACTGACTCTCACTGGGGTACGGGTCCCACACATACTGACTCTCACTGGGGTACAGTCCCACACACACGACTCTCACTGGGGTACAGTCCTACACACACGGACTCTCACTGGGGTACGGGTCCCACACACACTGACTCTCATTGGGGTACAGTCCCACACACACTGACTCTCACTGGGGTACGGGTCCCACACACATTGACTCTCACTGGGGTACGGGTACCACACACACTGACTCTCACTGGGGTACAGTCCCACACACACGACTCTCACTGGGGTACAGTCCCACACACACTGACTCTCACTGGGGTACAGTCCCACACACACTGACTCTCACTGGGGTACAGTCCCACACACACTGACTCTCACTGGGGTACAGTCCCACACACACTGACTCTCACTGGGGTATGGGTCCCACACACACTGACTCTCACTGGGGTACGGGTCCCACACACACTGACCCTCACTGGGGTACAGTCCCACACACACTGACTCTCACTGGGGTACGGGTCCCACACACACTGACTCTCACTGGGGTACAGTCCCACACACACTGACTCTCACTGGGGTACAGGTCCCACACACACCGACTCTCACTGGGGTACAGTCCCACATACACTGACTCTCACTCGGGTACAGGTCCCACACACACTGACTCTCACTGGGGTATAGTCCCACACACACAGACTCTCACTGGGGTACAGTCCCACATACACTGACTCTCACTGGGGTACGGTCCCACACACACTGACTCTCACTGGGGTACTGTCCCACACACACTGACTCTCACTGGGGTACAGTCCCACACACACCGACTCTCACTGGGGTACAGATCCCACACACACTGACTCTCACTGGGGTACAGTCCCACACACACTGACTCTCACTGGGGTACAGATCCCACACACACTGACTCTCACTGGGGTACAGTCCCACACACACTGACTCTCATTGGGGTACAGTCCCACACACACTGACTCTTACTGTGGTACGGGTCCCACACACACTGACTCTCACTGGGGTACGGGTCCCACACACACTGACTCTCACTGGGGTACAGTCCCACACACACTGACTCTCACTGGGGTACAGTCCCACACACACTGACTCTCACTGGGGTACAGTCCCACACACACTGACTCTCACTGGGGTACAGTCCCACACACACTGACTCTCACTGTGGTACGGGTCCCACACACACTGACTCTCACTGGGGTACAGTCCCACACACACTGACTCTCATTGGGATATGGGTCCCACACACACTGACTCTCACTGGAGTACGGGTCCCACACACACTGGCTCTCACTGGGGTATGGGTCCCACACACACTGACCCTCACTGGGGTACAGTCCCACACACACTGACTCTCACTTGGGTACAGGTCCCACACACACTGACTCTCACTGGGGTACAGGTCCCACACACACTGACTCTCACTGGTGTACAGTCGCACACACACTTACTCTCACTGGGGTACAGGTCCCACAAACACTGACTCTCACTGGGGTACAGGTCCCACACACACTGACTCTCACTGGGGTACAGTCCCACACACCGACTCTCACTGGGGTACAGATCCCACACACACTGACTCTCACTGGGGTACGGGTCCCACACACACTTACTCTCACTGGGGTACGGGTCCCACACACACTGACTCTCACTGGGGTACAGTCCCACACACACTGACTCTCACTGGGGTACAGATCCCACACACACTGACTCTCACTGGGGTACAGTCCCACACACACTGACTCTCACTGGGGTACGGGTCCCACACATACTGACACTCACTGGGGTACAGTCCCACATACACTGACTCTCACTGGGGTACGGTCCCACACACACTGACTCTCACTGGGGTACTGTCCCACACACACTGACTCTCACTGGGGTACAGTCCCACACACACCGACTCTCACTGGGGTACAGATCCCACACACACTGACTCTCACTGGGGTACAGTCCCACACACACTGACTCTCACTGGGGTACAGATCCCACACACACTGACTCTCACTTGGGTACAGTCCCACACACACTGACTCTCATTGGGGTACAGTCCCACACACACTGACTCTCACTGTGGTACGGGTCCCACACACACTGACTCTCACTGGGGTACGGGTCCCACACACACTGACTCTCACTGGGGTACGGGTCCCACACACACTGACTCTCACTGGGGTACGGGTCCCACACACACTGACTCTCACTGGGGTACGGGTCCCACACACACTGACTCTCACTGGGGTACGGGTCCCACACACACTGACTCTCACTGGGGTACGGGTCCCACACACACTGACTCTCACTGAGGTACGGGTCCCACACACACTGACTCTCACTGGGGTACATGTCCCACACACACTGACTCTCACTGGGGTACAGTCCCACATACACTGACTCTCACTGGGGTACTGGTCCCACACACACTGACTCTCACTGGGGTACGGGTCCCACACACACTGACACTCATTGGGATATGGGTCCCACACACACTGACTCTCACTGGGGTACAGTCCCACACACACCGAATCTCACTGGGGTACGGGTCCGACACACACTGACTCTCACTGGGGTACAGTCCCACACACACTGACTCTCACTGGGGTACGGGTCCCACACACACTGACTCTCACTGGGGTACGGGTCCCACACACACTGACTCTCGCTGGGGTACGGGTCCCACACACACTGACTCTCACTGGGGTACGGGTCCCACACACACTGACTCTCACTGAGGTACGGGTCCCACACACACTGATTCTCACTGGGGTACATGTCCCACACACACTGACTCTCACTGGGGTACAGTCCCACACACACTGACTCTCACTGGGGTACAGTCCCACACACACTGACTCTCACTGGGGTACAGTCCCACACACACTGACTCTCACTGGGGTACGGGTCCCACACACACTGACTCTCACTGGGGTACGGGTCCAACACACACTGACTCTCACTGGGGTACAGTCCCACACACACTGACTCTCACTGGGGTACGGGTCCCACACACACTGACTCTCATTGGGATATGGGTCCCACACACACTGACTCTCACTGGAGTACGGGTCCCACACACTCTGACTCTCACTGGGGTACGGGTCCCACACACACTGACCCTCACTGGGATACAGTCCCACACACACTGACTCTCACTTGGGTACAGGTCCCACACACACTGACTCTCACTGGGGTACAGGTCCCACACACACTGACTCACACTGGGGTACAGTCTCACACACACTTACTCTCACTGGGGTACAGGTCCCACACACACTGACTCTCACTGGGGTACAGGTCCCACACACATGACTCTCACTGGGGTACAGTCCCACACACCGACTCTCACTGGGGTACAGATCCCACACACACTGACTCTCACTGGGGTACGGGTCCCACACACACTGACTCTCACTGGGGTACAGTCCCACACACACTGACTCTCACTGGGGTACGGGTCCCACACACACTGACTCTCATTGGGATATGGGTCCCACACACACTGACTCTCACTGGAGTACGGGTCCCACACACTCTGACTCTCACTGGGGTACGGGTCCCACACACACTGACCCTCACTGGGATACAGTCCCACACACACTGACTCTCACTTGGGTACAGGTCCCACACACACTGACTCTCACTGGGGTACAGGTCCCACACACACTGACTCTCACTGGAGTACAGTCTCACACACACTTACTCTCACTGGGGTACAGGTCCCACACACACTGACTCTCACTGGGGTACAGGTCCCACACACACTGACTCTCACTGGGGTACAGTCCCACACACCGATTCTCACTGGGGTACAGATCCCACACACACTGACTCTCACTGGGGTACAGGTCCCACACACACTTACTCTCACTGGGGTACGGGTCCCACACACACTGACTCTCACTGGGGTACAGTCCCACACACACTGACTCTCACTGGGGTACAGATCCCACACACACTGACTCTCACTGGGGTACAGTCCCACACACACTGACTCTCACTGGGGTACGGGTCCCACACATACTGACTCTCACTGGGGTACAGTCCCACACACACGACTCTCACTGGGGTACAGTCCTACACACACGGACTCTCACTGGGGTACGGGTCCCACACACACTGACTCTCACTGGGGTACAGTCCCACACACACGACTCTCACTGGGGTACAGTCCCACACACACTGACTCTCACTGGGGTACAGTCCCACACACACTGACTCTCACTGGGGTACAGTCCCACACACACTGACTCTCACTGGGGTACAGTCCCACACACACTGACTCTCACTGGGGTATGGGTCCCACACACACTGACTCTCACTGGGGTACGGGTCCCACACACACTGACCCTCACTGGGGTACAGTCCCACACACACTGACTCTCACTGGGGTACGGGTCCCACACACACTGACTCTCACTGGGGTACAGTCCCACACACACTGACTCTCACTGGGGTACAGGTCCCACACACACCGACTCTCACTGGGGTACAGTCCCACATACACTGACTCTCACTCGGGTACAGGTCCCACACACACTGACTCTCACTGGGGTATAGTCCCACACACACAGACTCTCACTGGGGTACAGTCCCACATACACTGACTCTCACTGGGGCACGGTCCCACACACACTGACTCTCACTGGGGTACAGATCCCACACACACTGACTCTCACTGGGGTACAGTCCCACACACACTGACTCTCATTGGGGTACAGTCCCACACACACTGACTCTTACTGTGGTACGGGTCCCACACACACTGACTCTCACTGGGGTACGGGTCCCACACACACTGACTCTCACTGGGGTACAGTCCCACACACACTGACTCTCACTGGGGTACAGTCCCACACACACTGACTCTCACTGGGGTACAGTCCCACACACACTGACTCTCACTGGGGTACAGTCCCACACACACTGACTCTCACTGTGGTACGGGTCCCACACACACTGACTCTCACTGGGGTACAGTCCCACACACACTGACTCTCACTGGGGTACGGGTCCCACACACACTGACTCTCACTGGGGTACGGGTCCAACACACACTGACTCTCACTGGGGTACAGTCCCACACACACTGACTCTCACTGGGGTACGGGTCCCACACACACTGACTCTCATTGGGATATGGGTCCCACACACACTGATTCTCACTGGAGTACGGGTCCCACACACACTGACTCTCACTGGGGTATGGGTCCCACACACACTGACCCTCACTGGGGTACAGTCCCACACACACTGACTCTCACTTGGGTACAGGTCCCACACACACTGACTCTCACTGGGGTACAGGTCCCACACACACTGACTCTCACTGGTGTACAGTCGCACACACACTTACTCTCACTGGGGTACAGGTCCCACAAACACTGACTCTCACTGGGGTACAGGTCCCACACACACTGACTCTCACTGGGGTACAGTCCCACACACCGACTCTCACTGGGGTACAGATCCCACACACACTGACTCTCACTGGGGTACGGGTCCCACACACACTTACTCTCACTGGGGTACGGGTCCCACACACACTGACTCTCACTGGGGTACAGTCCCACACACACTGACTCTCACTGGGGTACAGATCCCACACACACTGACTCTCACTGGGGTACAGTCCCACACACACTGACTCTCACTGTGGTACGGGTCCCACACACACTGACTCTCACTGGGGTACGGGTCCCACACACACTGACTCTCACTGGGGTACGGGTCCCACACACACTGACTCTCACTGGGGTACGGGTCCCACACACACTGACTCTCACTGGGGTACGGGTCCCACACACACTGACTCTCACTGGGGTACGGGTCCCACACACACTGACTCTCACTGAGGTACGGGTCCCACACACACTGACTCTCACTGGGGTACATGTCCCACACACACTGACTCTCACTGGGGTACAGTCCCACACACACTGACTCTCACTGGGGTACATTCCCACACACACTGACTCTCACTGGGGTACAGTCCCACACACACTGACTCTCACTGGGGTACGGGTCCCACACACACTGATTCTCACTGGGGTACGGGTCCCACACACACTGACTCTCACTGGGGTACAGTCCCACACACACTGACTCTCACTGGGGTACGGGTCCCACACACACTGACTCTCACTGGGGTACGGGTCCGACACACACTGACTCTCACTGGGGTACAGGTCCCACACACACTGACTCTCACTGGGGTACAGTCCCACACACACTGACTCTCACTGGGTGCAGGCCCACACACACTGACTCTCACTGGGGTACAGTCCCACACACACTGACTCTCACTGGGGTACGGGTCCCACACACACTGACTCTCACTGGGGTACGGGTCCAACACACACTGACTCTCACTGGGGTACAGTCCCACACACACTGACTCTCACTGGGGTACGGGTCCCACACACACTGACTCTCATTGGGATATGGGTCCCACACACACTGACTCTCACTGGAGTACGGGTCCCACACACTCTGACTCTCACTGGGGTACGGGTCCCACACACACTGACCCTCACTGGGATACAGTCCCACACACACTGACTCTCACTTGGGTACAGGTCCCACACACACTGACTCTCACTGGGGTACAGGTCCCACACACACTGACTCTCACTGGGGTACAGTCTCACACACACTTACTCTCACTGGGGTACAGGTCCCGCACACACTGACTCTCACTGGGGTACAGGTCCCACACACACTGACTCTCACTGGGGTACAGTCCCACACACCGACTCTCACTGGGGTACAGATCCCACACACACTGACTCTCACTGGGGTACGGGTCCCACACACACTGACTCTCACTGGGGTACAGTCCCACACACACTGACTCTCACTGGGGTACGGGTCCCACACACACTGACTCTCATTGGGATATGGGTCCCACACACACTGACTCTCACTGGAGTACGGGTCCCACACACTCTGACTCTCACTGGGGTACGGGTCCCACACACACTGACCCTCACTGGGATACAGTCCCACACACACTGACTCTCACTTGGGTACAGGTCCCACACACACTGACTCTCACTGGGGTACAGGTCCCACACACACTGACTCTCACTGGAGTACAGTCTCACACACACTTACTCTCACTGGGGTACAGGTCCCACACACACTGACTCTCACTGGGGTACAGGTCCCACACACACTGACTCTCACTGGGGTACAGTCCCACACACCGACTCTCACTGGGGTACAGATCCCACACACACTGACTCTCACTGGGGTACAGGTCCCACACACACTTACTCTCACTGGGGTACGGGTCCCACACACACTGACTCTCACTGGGGTACAGTCCCACACACACTGACTCTCACTGGGGTACGGGTCCCACACATACTGACTCTCACTGGGGTACAGTCCCACACACACGACTCTCACTGGGGTACAGTCCTACACACACGGACTCTCACTGGGGTACGGGTCCCACACACACTGACTCTCATTGGGGTACAGTCCCACACACACTGACTCTCACTGGGGTACGGGTCCCACACACATTGACTCTCACTGGGGTACGGGTACCACACACACTGACTCTCACTGGGGTACAGTCCCACACACACGACTCTCACTGGGGTACAGTCCCACACACACTGACTCTCACTGGGGTACAGTCCCACACACACTGACTCTCACTGGGGTACAGTCCCACACACACTGACTCTCACTGGGGTACAGTCCCACACACACTGACTCTCACTGGGGTATGGGTCCCACACACACTGACTCTCACTGGGGTACGGGTCCCACACACACTGACCCTCACTGGGGTACAGTCCCACACACACTGACTCTCACTGGGGTACGGGTCCCACACACACTGACTCTCACTGGGGTACAGTCCCACACACACTGACTCTCACTGGGGTACAGGTCCCACACACACCGACTCTCACTGGGGTACAGTCCCACATACACTGACTCTCACTCGGGTACAGGTCCCACACACACTGACTCTCACTGGGGTATAGTCCCACACACACAGACTCTCACTGGGGTACAGTCCCACATACACTGACTCTCACTGGGGTACGGTCCCACACACACTGACTCTCACTGGGGTACTGTCCCACACACACTGACTCTCACTGGGGTACAGTCCCACACACACCGACTCTCACTGGGGTACAGATCCCACACACACTGACTCTCACTGGGGTACAGTCCCACACACACTGACTCTCACTGGGGTACAGATCCCACACACACTGACTCTCACTGGGGTACAGTCCCACACACACTGACTCTCATTGGGGTACAGTCCCACACACACTGACTCTTACTGTGGTACGGGTCCCACACACACTGACTCTCACTGGGGTACGGGTCCCACACACACTGACTCTCACTGGGGTACAGTCCCACACACACTGACTCTCACTGGGGTACAGTCCCACACACACTGACTCTCACTGGGGTACAGATCCCACACACACTGACTCTCACTGGGGTACAGTCCCACACACACTGACTCTCACTGGGGTACGGGTCCCACACATACTGACTCTCACTGGGGTACAGTCCCACACACACGACTCTCACTGGGGTACAGTCCCACACACACTGACTCTCACTGGGGTACAGTCCCACACACACTGACTCTCACTGGGGTACAGTCCCACACACACTGACTCTCACTGGGGTACAGTCCCACACACACTGACTCTCACTGGGGTATGGGTCCCACACACACTGACTCTCACTGGGGTACGGGTCCCACACACACTGACCCTCACTGGGGTACAGTCCCACACACACTGACTCTCACTGGGGTACGGGTCCCACACACACTGACTCTCACTGGGGTACAGTCCCACACACACTGACTCTCACTGGGGTACAGGTCCCACACACACCGACTCTCACTGGGGTACAGTCCCACATACACTGACTCTCACTCGGGTACAGGTCCCACACACACTGACTCTCACTGGGGTATAGTCCCACACACACAGACTCTCACTGGGGTACAGTCCCACATACACTGACTCTCACTGGGGTACGGTCCCACACACACTGACTCTCACTGGGGTACTGTCCCACACACACTGACTCTCACTGGGGTACAGTCCCACACACACCGACTCTCACTGGGGTACAGATCCCACACACACTGACTCTCACTGGGGTACAGTCCCACACACACTGACTCTCACTGGGGTACAGATCCCACACACACTGACTCTCACTGGGGTACAGTCCCACA